>NC_064434.1:31357504-31657504 GCF_023343835.1 Lagopus muta | reverse complement strand
CAGGAGCTGATTTCCTGCTGTGCTCTGTCATTGGGGCATATGACCTGACTTATCCACAGTCTGAAATGCCCCCCAGCAGCTGTGCGTTCATGTACAATGCTCTCAAAGCATCTCTGCAAAGCTGGATGTTCTAGTTATACTGAGATGTAGACTTTTTCACTATGCTGGAGTGACCAAATCTCATTATTTCCTCCTGCTCAAAATAATAATAGTAATAATAAACTCCAACAAGAAACTCCAGTTTTGGATTCTGTGATACTGGCAATGTGTGTTGTGTACTACCTAACTCTGTGGCTGTGGGAGATGGACAGAACCCTGCATTATAATATCACTTTGTTAGAGACTTCATACTAAGCTATTCGCTTTTGTGACTAGAGTCTAATAAAAACTGGATTTCTATATAAATTTTTATTTCAAATTCGGGTAACAAATTCAAGTATTTTATTGCACAGATATCAGTTTTCATACTGAAATTCATGGTGTTTTGCTGCTTGCTTTCTAGGCAAGTTTCACTCCAGTGGGAATTCTCACTCGCTAAGAACACTCGATGGTGTTACAGCATTTTTAACAGTTCACTGACTGTGTAACCCACTTTGCAGGCTAAAAAGTTCAGAGAATAATAGAAAAATCAGTACAGAAAACTTTTATCTTTTTCTATACTGATTTTATTTAAAGCTTTTGCAATGATGAAATGATCACTTTGGTAAAACCCCAGGACAAGACAGGTGATATATTTTGAACTTCTACAGAGTTGACTGTGGCAGATTCCTTACTGAGGAAAAACCTGCTTCATGCAGCAGTGCACGCAGAGATATTTTTTCTCTTGCTTTCTGACATTTTCAAGGTGATGGAGGTGATTGTTGTTTATTCTGCCCTTGTGAGGCCCCATCTTCAGAACTATGCCCAGGACTGGGCCCCATCCAGAACAAGAAGGATAAGGAGCTGTTGGAGTGGGTCCAGAGGGGGGCATGGAGGTGGTCAGAGAGCTGGAGCACCTCTGTTATAAGGAAAGCCTGAAGGAGCCACACTTGTTGAACTTGGAGAGGGTTCCAAGAAAACCTTATCGCAAACTTCCAGTATTTGAAGGGAGCTTGTAAGCAGGAGAAGAACCAACATTTAAATGGTCTAATAGTGATAGAACAAGGGGGAAAGTCTTTAATCTTTTTAGCTAGGAGAAATTTAAATTAGATATAAGGAGGAAGTTCTTTACTCAGGGGGCGGTGAGGCGCTGACACAGCAGTCCAGAGAGCTGTGTGTGCCCCATCCCTGGAAGTACCCAAGGCTAGGTTGGATGGGCCCTTGGAAGCTGAGCTGGTGGGGGGCAGCCCTGCCCATGACAGGGTGTTGGAACTGGGTGAGTTTAAGGTCCCTTCCATCCCAAACCATTCTGTGATTCTATGATATGCTTCTATTATTTTATTAAATATGCTTCAGGCAGGAGTTTGCATGTGCAGTATTTTAATCTGGCAAAAATGTTGCTGATGTTTACTGCATATCACATCTTGACGCATGCTGCCTGTGAAGGGCTGAGTTATGGATGCACAAAGCAAGGATGATGAAAGTAATGCATCAGCTTGGCTGAAATAGGATTTGGGGCTCTGCTCTCACTTCAAGTGTTGGTGTAATAAGTTTGGCAGCACAGCACCTTAAGCTAATGGGATCCTTCTGTTGTTTGTTAGCAGGGAGCACAGCAGAGCGCTGTGCAGGACCTGTTCTGCTAAGCACAGCTCTGTTTGTAAGCCTGGTGCTGGACACAAAGGTTATGCAGCAAAACGGTTTAGGCCTGATAAGCGGGGTGTTCTGCATCTGAGCTCAGGACAAAAAGCAGCTCTTCTATGTGTCCTAAATCCTTGATTTAAATAAATAAATAAATAGTGATAATAGTAAATAATAAATAATTTTTTAAAAAAACATCATATTCAGCACAGCTTTATCATCACTTCCTTCAGAACTGAGGAATAAGGTAAATAAAATATCCATGGGATGTGCTTACTGCTTGTTACTTGTTCTCTTTGTGCCCTCTGCTATTTGACTAGCGGAAGCAATCGAAATAAGAACTGTCTTCATTGTTGCTTATTAATGCTCTTTATTTTAAGAAAGCCAGGACCTTGGGTTTTAAAGCCCCAGCTGTTACTCTTTATTGTACTGATAAAGTTGCCCTCATGGTTGTGGACGACGCTTTGGAAAGATGTTGATAATAGACTCAACCAAAGATGGGGGGTCAACTGTATTTCTTTTTTTTTTTCTTTTTTTACCCAGCCATTTACAATGCAGCCTGAATATTTGAGTCAGAATATAAGTTCTTGAGGCTGGAAATTCTGCAGCAAAGTAAACATTTTTCCTTAGCCCACAAATCCATAAGCCCACAAGCCCAGCAGAATCACCCTTGTGTCCAGTAGAAAGTATAAGTCCAGTAATAAGATTATAGATCATAAAAACCTTTGATCTCAACCCCTCTTTAAATGATGGTGCACTCACTGCTGATTTCATCCTTAGGCTTAGTTTAGTTTTCAAAGAATCATAAAATCATTAAGGTTGGAAAACACCTCTAAGATCACCAAGTCCAACTGTCAGCCCATCCCCACCATGTGCTCACTGACCTCAGTGCCACATGCACAAGGCTCTTGAACATCTCCATGGATGGTGACTCCACCACCTCTCTGGCAGCATGTTCCAGTGCCTCACCACTCTTTCTGAGAAGAAATTTTTCCCAGTATCCAATCACTGGTCTATTTAAATAAGTAAATACATCAAAATATGGATGGAATGTCTTTTACAGACAGTTCCACAGGGAAGGAAGAAATCCCAACTGCTGAAGACTGCAACCACTTACAAAACATTTTCTGTGTGGCACTTGAATTTTATAAGTTTCACACAAGCAGTAAACTATTAACAGGTTGCCTTGTATGGGGCTGACATAATTTAGTGGTGACAGAGTTACACCCAGCTTGAAGGTATATTATCACTGTGGTGTTTCCTTAGGAAAATCTGGAGCCTTTCTCAGCTCCTGCAGTTCACTGAGGAGGAGGTTTGTAAGTAGCAACGGGCTGGGTATTTCTGCAGCTCCACCTCCCTAGCGTGAAAGATTTAACTGATGGGCATTCAGAAAGTGTCCACATATCACCAAAAACAAATGCTCTCAGCTTCTATTTCAGGAGATTCTCTGCATTGGTTGAAGACCACTTTCAGGTGCTTCCCTTGTCTATTTTTTTGTCTGTTGTACTTTTTTACCTTGTGGGAAGAAAGATTGAAAGATGAGCCCTGTACTGTATCTTCAGAGGCTTCGTGATGTGTAGCAGCAGAAGCTGTGTGTGTTTTTCAGCTGTTACAGGCAGGGATGAGCGAACCAAACAAGTTTGGAGAAGACAGTGTAGTCATGCCCTAACCATAGTGTTATCCCTCCTGGCAGCACTATAAAGTAAGGAGATTATTCATTAAATAATAAAAAGCAGGGCAGGTAATTTGTGTGTGTTAGCTCTTCATTAATTTTTATTCTAATTAAAAAAAAAAAAAAAGAAAAGGAGTTTATAACATGGTTGGCACACACAGAAACAAGACTGGCAAGAACTTGGGCAGTGCTGGCTCTGCCCTTTGATCCTGCTCCTTGGTGACTCACACCCTTATTCCATGTGCAGGTTCTGCTTCTTGAGTGAGAAGAGACCCAATCAGTTCCTGCAGTGCGAAGCAGGCATTTTGCTGAATGCTGGAAGCAAACTCCAAAGCCCATCACTTTATTCCTTTCTGTTCCGGGCTGCTCTCCACTCCCTCTGCCTCGTTTGCTCCCCTGCTCCCTGCTGACCTGTCTGCAGAAGAGCTGCCCAAGCACAGCTGAGCAGTGGGACAGCACTAGATCCGGTTCTGGTGTCACACAGCCCCCTGCTCTGGGCCTGCCAGCGAGAGCTTTATCTGCTCCGCCATCCTTCTCATGTTCTAGTTCTGCTTTGCTCCATCAGTGACTCAGGCTATTAAATGGGCGTCGTGTTTTATTACAAATCCCAGGTGATTAATTACATGCTGTTAGGCAAAAAAATGCGGGGCAGATGTGGAGGGGGGGGATGACGCAATGGGAGCTCAAACAGAGAGACTGTCACTTCTGGAAAGAAAGAAAAACAGAGGAAAGAGCCATGGTGTGAACTTAACAAGAAATGTATAGCAGTGACTTGAGGTATCTGTGTTAAATAATAAAAAGGGTAATGCTTTTTGGGAAAGAGTCTGAAGGTTCTTCCAAAGAGTGGGTGAATGTTGAGGGCCTGGACACAGGGTGCCCTGTGGTAACCTGGTAACTTTGCAGCCTAACTTTGCAGCAGAATTATATCCTTGCCTTCCAGTTGGAGAACAGTGAAAGTGTTGGGGAAAGCCAGCAGGTCCCCATGGGCCAGGTGTCCCTCACGTCACAGGAGGATGTAGGACCAGCCCTTCACAGGTGTGGGCAGCAAGGAAGCTGGTTTGGGTGCAGTGTGCTGTGCACTGGGGGGAAGCTCACATCCCACTGCCAGCCTGGCTGCTGAAGTCCCTTTTAAATCCTTTTAAAACTGTGGGTCCAAGACAAAGACTTCTGACAAATCCAGCACATCAGTAGATGGGAGCATGAGACACTGGAGCAGCCTTTTGCAAAAGAAAGTGGCAGGTGGGTGAAAATTAACTTCAGGTGGTAGCTCACTCACTCTCTTTGAAGTGCTGGTGAAGCCAATGTATTTTTTGCTGCAGATGTTTATACCTGAGATTGTGCAGAAATAAGCACTGTTGCTTGTTCTATACAGCGGACTGCTGTCCATGGCTGAAGCTGGCACATCCCTGCTATGTGAAACTCACTAAAGGCTGTTGAGTGAGCAAAAAGGCAAGCATTCTTTCATCCACCACGTCCTCTCTTACCCACCACTCAGACCTATGGGCTCTCTGGAGAAAGCCACACAAAAATCTTAAGTTTTAGATAAATGCTTCCAGATTGTGTCAGAAAAGCCATGGCTATGTGTCTGTCGAGGGCCAGTTAAGTAGAAAGCCACTTCCAGCCTCGGCTGATGATGGTTGGAAGTCTGCCTGCAGTCCCATGCTGTCTTGTAGATGTCTTGGCCAAAATACAGCCAAAAATTATGCAGAATTAGTGAATCTGAGTTGACCCTTCACCTTTAAAACAGCAGTAATAGCACTGCCTACTTCACTGAGGAGCTTGAGACCCCTTGTATCAGAAGTTCTAAGAGGGGTGTTTGCTACTCCTTTGGTCAGTAACACTGCAACATGGCCTTAATGGAGACACTTCAAAGCAGCTAGAAACCCTCAGATCAGAAAATATAAAACTGAGACGTGCAAAGGGCTGAATCTGATGAATCTCCCTGAAAATCAGCAAATCCAGTGTAAAGAGATGGAGGAAGAGAGGCAAAGAAAACTGAATATCTCTGTTATGCATTTAGAAAGAGGCTATGTTCAAAATCAGAGAGAAATGATATAAGTAACATGTTAGATAAATGATAAGTGAAGATATTAAAAATATGTAGCACATAAATATTAAGTCTTGCTACATACTCAGAAGACCTGGAAGATCTGCTTACAGATAATTGGCCTACTTATCTTCATTGTGAACACATCCTGGTGTTCAAGGGAAATTCCCAAAGCTTTACAGTGTTAACATCAGGCCGCTGTTAAAATGGCATGAGGATGAGCCCAGTAATTGTAAGGCATTTAGTCTGACATCCACCCAAAGCAAAGCGATGAGAGTGCTGAGAGAGCAGCCAAGCTGGTGGCACCTTCGTGGGACAAGTTAGGGCAGAAAACACGGGATAGGCAGGGAAGGCAGAAGTCAGAAACAAGGGAGGGACACCAAGGTCAGAATAGGAGAAGGAAGCAGGGAGGATGAGGGACTCCAAGCACTGCAGACCCCCACCACAGGCTGGGGAGGAACCCCCTGGGGCAGGGCTGTCATTTCCTTGTACCTCTCAGGGGAGGAGGTAGAGAAGTCAGAGCTGGAGGAGTGAAGGTGAGTAGAGGAAAATGGAGGAGAGTTGCTATCTCAATGTTTGTTTCTCACTACTCAAATCTATTTTTGTTGGCAACAAAGTAAATTTTTTTTCCCCAGGTCAAGTCTGTCTTGCCTGTGATAGTAACTTGTAAGTGGTCTTTGTGTTGACATAAGAGCTTCTCCTCCTGAGGAGGGGAAGGAAAGGAGTGACTGGGAGTGATCGTGACCCACCACTTACACATGGGAAAAGAAATGTTTGAAGTATTAGAACTACATTAATAGCTAATTATTAAATTCATAACAACCCCACTTAATTAATAATTTCACTCGTAAATTATTAAATTCATTAATAAATGTGTAGATAAGTGGATAGACGCATTAATGGCTGATTACAAAAAGAGGAGATTAATAAATCTAATTGATAACAGGTGAGGAGGATCTGTCCTGCTCCTCCCAGTGCTCCCATCCAGTGTGTCCCCAGAGACCACAGGCCAGGGCCCAGCTCCAGCTCAGGTTCCTCCTGGCAATGAACGCTGCTGGCGGATTGATTTTGCCTTGCAGGTATTTCTGCCCTTGTGTGTTGCCACATCCAGCAGTTCAAATAAACCGAGAAGTTTCTCTCTGATGTATTGATTTTTCATCTTGTTTGCCCTTCATATTTGATTTCACTAAAGAGTAGAAGCTCTTATCTTTGCAGCTTCTAGTGTGTGCTGTGCTTACTGTAATCCATCCCCCGCGTATCCTAACCAGAAACACGCGGCTTTTCCGAGAGCCGCTGCTGCCTCCTGAGACCTGTGGGAGCTATTTTCCCAGAACATCCACTAGATGGTACTCAACGACCTTCCAGTGAAAGCAATTCGCAACCCAACGACTGCAAGAGGAGGGAGAGATAGAGAAAATGTCCCTGCCAGATGCACGAACAATAGCGGCAAACAGCGCAGCGCCCACCAGCAGGATTTCGGCTGAAAGCAGCGCTGGGCGATCTGAAGTCCAGCATGTGCCACGACCCCAAGCTGCCGGGTGGGAACAGGACATTTCTATTCCCGTTGGGGGTTCTGGTGGGACTCCACAGTGGGACTGTAAGCTTGGGTTTGCTTTCCATCTCTCTGCTCCTGCTGTCCGACCTGCTAGTGAGACGGTCAGTATTGGGGTATGAACCACTGCCTCATCAGCGATGGCTGTTCTATGTGTGATGTATTTGTACTGTACTAATCGCTCTTGACTATTGTAAATGGGTGACAGAGGATTGTCCCTTGAAGGTGGGCTGAAAAATGGAGCAATTTTAACACGCAGCTAAGCACGACCATCCACAGGGACTTTGTAAACCTGAAGAATTTCCTAGTCATGACTTTCTATTCGTATTGTTATTCCAGGCTTTTATTTCCCCATTAAATGCTACAAAGGGCATGTAAAAATGCTACAAATGGTCTCAAAAATCTGTCCCTGCAAAAACATGCCGTTCATCTTTTGACTTCTGCTTCAAAAAAATCAATAATAAGCATCTTATTTCAGGGTTGAAAGGGAAGATTTTTACTACCCAGTGGGACATCTGAGTTATTGACCTTGAACACTAATCAGTATGTTTGAATGTTCTCACCAGGTTTAGAGCTGAAGCTACAAAAGGAAAAAAAAAAATCTAATTAAATCAGCAGGGGGCACGATTTCTTCAAAATATCACAGGATTATCAGAGCTGTGTGCTGGGTTTCCATTCTATCAGGCAGCACAAAGCTGCTCACCAGTACCATTTTTAAAGATCTAATGGGATTTTTCTCAGCCTGTTCAGTCCAATGCCTTGAACTCAGGTGTCACTTTAGGGCCTGCTGTGGGATCCTGGGCAGCCTCTGGGGGCACTGATTCTCAGCATGCAGAAGTCCATGGTCATAACTGCCCATGGCAGTGAGACTTGGCACCACCACCAACGGTCCTGGTTCAGGATGGGAAGCTTGCCAGCACCCTAAAGCCTTTCTTAGCAATAAGAGAGAGGCAAAAGCAAGATGAAAATAGGCTGGTATGCAACATATAAGAGAACAGGTGCCTCTTTGTTCAGTAAAAGGCTTCAGGCCTGTAATGAGGAAGCAGGAAAACATTTTGGGACACTGCCCTCCCAGCTGAGGCTACATATGGCTTTCTTTCTTGTACCTTTTGGTCCTGATCCTTCTTGCAATTTTGTCTTTAAATGAATGGCAGACAAGCCACCTCATAATACCTGATGACCAGAGAGGCACTGGCATTTGCACATCACCTGCATAATGCAGGCTCTGCTTGAAGCTCATTCCTGCTCCTAGATAGGATTTAGCTCCTTGTAGGGGCCTAACATAGGATCACTGAGCAGAAAACAAAAGGCAGATACCACCACAAGGATTTATTCCACAATCTCTCCAGAAAACCCTCTCCTTTTAATCTGTGCAACTACATGACACAAGTGTTGCTAGCCGTTCCAGACCACTGGACATTCAGACACGGCAAAACTCAGCATGAAAGGAGATGCGATCCTGTTAACAGAGGCTCCTCTGGGAGCACTGACATGGCACTGGCTTCTGGGTTCAGAGTGAAATAGCCACAGGGACCAAAAGGATGGGTGGGATGGATGATATGCAATGTGATGGGATGTGATGGGACAGGGTAAGATGGGATGGGATGTCCCCACCACTCCTGACCACAGCAATGAAAGATGCTGGACAATGTGTGTAATTGGTCCCACCTAATGGCTTTATGTACAAATGGAGGGGATGAATTACTGAAAATTTTAACTCTTCTCATTTTTACTTGATGTTCTCTTATTAATCGCTGTCAAATGGCTTTCCGGTATATATATGTATATATAGTTCTTGGGTTATGTCATTATCAGAGCCTCCTCTGAGGAATACACCTGCAGATAGGATTCAAAAATGAAGAATAAAGGAAAGTTATGTTCACACATAAAGGAAATTTATGTTCAAGGGTAACTGCAGATGAGAGGAATTTACCCCCTTTCAGTTTGTGATAATGCAAATTCCCAGTTCTCTAACACAGTAACTGGATGAATTTGCCCTTCCTTCACCACTTGCACCCCTGGCTGCTTTGCTCGGTTTTCACCTACAGAACAGGTAGCATAAAAGCAGTGAATGTGCTGAACATGTACTTTGAGGTGGGGAGCAGTCAGGTCTGAGTGCCCACAGGGCTCTGGAGCCATGGCAAAAGAAGGAGAAGTTTCTTTAGTATTTTCAATGTGTTACCTTCACTACATGATCCAAAGGCCCAAACCGTTTCCATTTTTATGAGCTCCACCACAGGTTCTTGGAAAGTTCAAGTTCGCCTTCTGTCTTTGATCATTAGGGAAGGGGATTTTGCCCTTGGAATCAGTGACACCATGTCGATGTGGGGGCTGCACTGACTCTTTGCTTTGTCTTGCAATAAAATGTTACAATTAAGACATAACTGTGTAAGTAAATCAAACTTTGGAACACAGCATAACAGTAAATACGTATTTCATCATGGATTATAAAACAGCATGTTGATTGTATAAATAATTGCACAGTGATTTTTGTTTAAACTGTATCCCCCTGTCTTCCCTTCAGCATGCTTATCTAGGCTTCTAATTAGCTGTCTTTGATCCAGCCTCTGTAACTTTCATATGTACTTCCCTGCTCTCAGCTTCTTGATACAGAAAATAAACTGGTAACAGTTTGGGCTTCACTTTGCAGGTCTGATGTCAACGTGACATTTCAGTTTCTACTGAGATGATACCAGAAGGAGAGCTGCACTCTAAATCAGACTTCCCAGGAAATGAAGTACTTTAGCTTTACTGGTTCCCAAGGGAGTATGCAGGTGTGGATCAAGGGCCACCCACCTTACATCTCAGTAAATAATGCACCCTGAAGTGGCTGCATGTTACTATGGCTGTCAGTTGCTGGAAAAAACTTAGCAATGCATTTAAAAACAGCTATTTAAAGCTGGGGGGAAAAAAAATTAAATAAATAGAACAGAATAGAATGGTTATTTTCCATGCTAAACTTTATTTAATGAAAAGGCACAGGTGATGGGAGGCAGAGTGCAAAATTCTCTTTCTGCTCTGGACCCAGCCTCCCCCATGTACACACAGATCTCCTGCACCCACACATGCCCAGGATGTCCTTGGTGTGGATGTGCAGATCTCTGTGTTTCCTGCCCACACCAAGAACTGCAAACCAGACAGAGGAATACATGTGCCCACCCACAGTCCCTCCTACACCTCCTTGTAGGCAGACTGACTACAGCCTAACTGCCCTTCTGTGGGCAGCCATAAGCCAGGTGGATACCTCCACCCCTAGAGTGAAATTTAGAAGGCTTTTCCCTCTGCTTCCTTGTTTTCTGCCCATTTTCTAGAGTCCATCAATTTCTGCTTCATATGGTTTATGATAGAGTGACTAAAAATGCCCCAAACATTCAAAACGCACAGACTACTGATTTAAGCGGAATTATCCCAGACCCTTCTATGCTTTTCTGGGAACACCAAAATCAGAGCTTTCTGTTGGATTATGGACCCAGAGGTTGTCAATCTCTTCTCCCAAATGGTTAGATTTAACTGAGAGGTGAACAAGGGGACAGAACAGCTCAAATTATTTCTTCTAAAGCTCATTTTCTCATACTGACAACAGCCAATTTCCCCCATCATCTTCTTTCCCAAGAGCCTATTTGTTGTCAGTTTCTCCCAGAGTTTACCTAGTCCAGGAAACACTGATCTACCTTAAAAAAAAACAAAATGTTCTTCTCTGCAAACTGTTACCTCAGTGGTTTGTAATTTTAAGTTCTATAAATGTACTTTAAAAAGGTTGGTATATTTGCTTTTCTGCAGTCTCTCATTTCAGTGTGAAATTTTTCTATTGATCATTTTTGGTTTTGCTTGCTTTGATTTTCCCCTTGTAAAAAGCTGTAGAAATCTCTTCCATGCGATCCTTGCTCCTTAGCCAAAATATATGTGGTTTGTGATGAACATGAGTTAATGCAAATATTCTTGAAAAACTCATTGACTTGTAACATGTTCCCATTTTACTATTTATTTAGGAGAATTTAGTAATCTTGTCTGTTTGGGTTTTTTCTCAGTGTGTCCATATGATTCCAGGTAAATGTTAGGTTCAAGATGCTCATCTTGTAAAATGTTTATGAACTTAAGGCCTGGGAGAGAAAGGTGTGCTTGCAAACCTGCCTGATTGTAGTTTTTGATGTATGCATATACATAGATATGTGCTTTATAGCTCTGCTGCCCTCCAGAAGAGGGATGCCACATGCAAGCTGTCCCCTGGGAGCAGCAGGGTTATCTGGGCCCTCTCCCAGCACTGTCACGGCTATCAGGCCCATGCTCCAACAGGCGCACTGAGCTGGAGCAAACTGCAGGCCTTAAGCACACAGCTCTTTTTCAGCTTGGAATGAATTTGGTTTTGGAGACCAGCAGGAGAACCCCATCCCTTCACATACATCTGGTCCCATTTTTTAAAAATGGATGCCTGCTCATACATTAACCCACTTATCATACACACCCGTTGGGTTGGATTTCTGAAGAAAAACTAGTGATATTGCAGCAGGGATGGGCTTCTCGATTTACTAGATTATGTCATCATACTGATGTATGAACAGCCAGGAATGCATCTGTCTTGATTTACTCACTACAAATGGACAATACTCTCTTTGTTTTCCAAGTTCTCAGCAATGCGAGTCATTAATTAAAATCTATGGCTCTCTCAAGTACTGTTTTAATTGCATTTCAATTCCAACTTAAAAGGCTAACAAATAATATAACTGGGTATTACGTACACTTTGAAATGTTGAGACACATAGGGGAACATACAGCTCTTGAAATCAATTTGTTCTCCCACACTGTCCAATTCCTTGGAGTGCCATTTGCTTGATTAATAGGCTTTTCTTTTTTCCTTCTGTAAAAATCAACAACTTCAATATTGTTTTCCAGCAGAGTTTCTTTGTGTCTTGCTTGCGAATTAAGGAGAGAGTACTGCAAAATCAGAGTGTACTGCCTACTTGATCCTGTTCACTGCTACATTGCCTATCCCCCATCTTCTCCCACACAGCCTCACCCTTGCCTTTTCCTCTTTGTCTTCTTTCTCCCTTCTTAATCCTCATCCAGCATGCTGTACCTGCAAAGTGATGAGTAGTGAGCCCTGGATGTCATGGTCACCTCACATACCCTCTTCTTCAAGGTTTCCCTGTCTGCCATTTTGTCTCATTCTGCTCAGCATTTATCAGCAGTGCTTTAAACTTCCCCTCGTCAGAAAATGTCATGGTTTGATCTTGATAGAGGTAAGGCACTTACAGCGTGGTTGTGCAGCTACATTCCCCTCCTGGACACCACTGACTCCATCAGAAGCACCTGTCATCAGTATTTCTTCCCACACAAAAGTTCCCATTAATGCTCTTGTTAGAGGTGCTGAAATAGATATATTTTTCCAAATCAAAGCCTACCTTCACTGCTGGAGGCCCCTGGTCAATTGTCAGTTGACTGGTTCATAACCTAGGGCAAGACACAGCTGGCATGGAGGTTGGTCGTGTTTCAGATTCTCCTCTCATGAATTCAGTCCTCAATGTCCCTCTTTCCCATCTCCAAAATGTTGCTGATAGAATTTCATGGCTTCAGAAAGGGACAGTCATTGACAAAGAGTTTTGGTAGGCTGAAAGTCATAGAGGATACATATAGAAAGGCAGATTAAAGCTGATATATGTAGATATATTTGCAGGAGCCATACTTACGGCAGAAGTCATGGTCTCCTGCTCTGTTCTCAAATTCATACCTTCCAGTAACCTCTTACATGTCCAGAATATAGCATACATCTACTCATTGATATTACTTTCATATATATTAAAATCAGGGTTCTTAAATCATCATTGTAGAGGAAATGTTTTCCTTTGCTAACTGTTAGCCTGGGAGTGGACCATTTGGATGCAGTTCACTTTGCTCTCTCATAAATTTTATAGCACTCTGAGGAATATATAGATTAGTCCTGCGTTTAAGAGTGCAGCTGGCATCAGAAAAGGATGAGCAGATGAAGAGAGACCATTGACTTTGACAAGAAGAGGCTGCATTATTCACATGCGAACAACTGAAATGGGCTATGTTTGATGCCTACTTTAATACCCCATTACTGAACGTCAGACATATTTATCATATAAAAACTGTGAGGTATTGTAGATTTCATGCCAAGACCCTGAAATTCTCACTCTGAGACTTCTCATTTTCTATCTGAGAATATTACCATCTTGGCAGACCCAATTATTAAATTTTAAAAAATCCAATTGAAACAGATGCTTCTTCAACTTACCTCATATCATAATTTTGCTCCCTGTTTCACTCCTTAGTTCATAATATTTAATCCAATCTGACACCTGTATCACATGTTAAAGCTCATCTTCTTCAGCAAAGGGAAGTATTCCTGATTCAGAGAGTAGCAGATTTCTGATTTATTGAAATTTCCTCTCCCTCTCTTTAATTAAGATGAACAAAACTTCATCTAGCAAAGAGAAGAGCATGACTAGTCACTTACTAGACAGTCTTAATTTGCTTAGTATTCCTTTAAATATTTTAATGAGATGAGTGGGAAGGGAGAGCTTGGTCCCGCTAATCAGTACACTGAAAATGTTCTTGGATAAGCTCCTGAAGGAAGAATTGCTGGATGCAGGTTATTTTAAGCAGCATTTGTCTGCCTGTACAGCGCTGAAAATGTGTGTGATCTACTACAGCTGACAAAAATTTGGCAATTATGTGAAGCCAAGGAAACATCTCCGTGCTAGTTTTGTCAGAGGTGCTCTGATCATGTTCCTCTATGACTAGTGGCTGCTGAGCTTTATCCCACTGCAGGTCTGCTTTATATTTCTTTCTCTACTAACCAAGGAAGCAGTATGCCACCTTCTGCCACCAGTAACCTAAATGGCTGCTCTGATGGCTCTGATGCTCACCACTGGGTGCTGCAGGAGCTGTTTGATGTCCTGGTGGGTTTTGTTAGGGCAGTGAGTCCCAGGGTACCAAGAACGGCTCTTCTAGTCCAGCACATTGGTGTGCCAGAAAGGATGGAGAAAAACAACAGCATCCTCTCCAGACTCGCAGTACCACAGGATTTTGCCAAGGAGGGCTTCAGGGAAGATCTTAGGCTCACGTACACTTCAGCAGAACTCACCAGAGCTTCCTCCTTATCCCTCCTGCCATTGCTGTGAGCCCAGCAGGGCCAACCACACATGGGTGGCTGTCTGCCTCATGGCGCTGTGCCCAGCAGGGCCAGAGATGAGGCCTGCGGTGCCTCTCCACTGTGTGCTAAGGAGATGATCTGTTAATTAATGTTTGTGAAGCAGCCATGCTACGGGGTAACAGCTGCCACAGAGGAAAAAAAGTATTAATAAATTAGTGTTTTGGAGGAAGGTTTGGCTTGCAGGCAGTAAATCGGCCTGAGGCAATGGCAGGAGAGTATGCTGGGGGAGCGCAGTGAGATCCAGCACTGGCGTTCTCTGCATTCACTGTCATGTGGCCATGGCACAGATGAAGGGAGTTTGTGGTGTGTTTCAGGCACTCAGACACCTTCCCCACCATCAGGCCAGCCTGCAGGCTGCTGAGAGCAATCCCATCAGCATCCATGCAGCCAGATCATGCTATCTGTGATGCTAATATCAACCCATGGGTAGAACAGAGGTAACAATTCCATCCATCATGTTTTAAAATAACTTAATCACACCATATATCGTGGGTAAACATAAAGAAAAAGCTTTCTGAACAGAAAGATGATTAATAGTAGGCAGGAACGCGTTATGCATTTTCCCACAACAACAATACAGGTCCAAGCATAAATACTCCATACATATAATGAAGCATGAATATTAATCCACCAAACAATTTACTTTATTCCTGTGAGGATTAGTGCCTGTAAAAGAACCCAAAGCAAACACAACTCCGTTTTATCTCCAGGGGGTGAGGAAATGCCTGCCCACACCTCCCAGCCCCTGCTTCCCTCTTCCCCAATCCCGCTCCCTGCCACAGCTTTGTCTCCCTGGGGAGTCTGGCACCACTAAACTGCTCAGAGCTTTATCTTCTGACTCATCTGCAGGAGGATTTTCCAGCCAGGCATCTTCTGCCTCCTGTGTCTGCAAGGTCCTGCTGACCCGAGGGTATTCTCAGAGCCTGCCTGCTGAGCCAAGCAGAAGGCTCAGGTGCTCTCCCGAATCATGCAAATATGGTTTTAAAACCCTGCCTTCCCCAATTCGATCTGAAGCACTTGCCCCTGAAAAAATACCCAGTCCTCATGTCTCTAGCTGGGGTGCACATCCCCATCATCATCTGCTATGCACAAGTGACCACTGGCACAGGGGCTGTCTGACAGGGGCCAGCTCCGTGCCTCTGGCACTGTCATTCAGACTATCCTCTGAAAAATTAATTCTACCATGTATGTCCTCACAAGTAAGGCAGCTTATGTACTTACTGCATCCTTCTCATTCGTTGCTTAAATTCTGCTTTGCAAGCAGATGTGCTCTGAGATTCTCTCAGGGCTGTCTATCCTCAAGCAACTCAGGCATGCAATGAGTGCAGCACGTCCCCAGAGACAGCACCAAAGGGTGTGTGCCCCAGCGTAGGCACCTCCCTGCAGGCTGAGCCCTTGTCCCTGGGAGTTGCCCTGGTCTGGATCCAGAGAAGTACCTGCAGAGGTCAATGCATTATTTGGAGGTTCAAGCAAAGGTGCCATTTACATTTTCAGATGCACGTTTCTGGTAAGAAATACTGCCCCAAAGTAGGCAGAGAATGGCAAGGCCTAGGTGGAATTTCAAAACTGTAGAAGGAGAAAATAAAGTCAGCTAAGTCATGTTTTTCCCTCATGTAATCTCAGAATTCTCACAAGCTAAGATCAGATGTCAAATATTTCATGTATTACACAAGCTCAGATTGCTCACACAAACTAACAGATATCATTTCAATTCCAAATAATGCTCAAGAACAGTACAGAATTTTTCCAGAATTCATGTCAGAATAAAACAGCTTGAATGCTGTTGCAGTGCTCTGGCAGCTGGAAGTGGGAAACAGGGCCACCCTCAACCTGACAGTGAAGCTTTGATCCACTTACTCCTAGAACTACTGTGACTTGCAGTTCTGCCTTTTGCATCACCAAGTCTCCTGCTAATTCAAAGGTCTTGGCAGGACAAACAAGGCAGGTTGGTAAGGATATAAGCAAAAATAGCAGCAAGCACTACCTACTCTTATTTCCAGCACTCTCTCACCGCTCTTACTGGCTCTCAGAAAAGGCTGTGCTGCAAAACAACCACCACCAGCCTCTGCATCTAAAATTGTAACACCTCACATCCCCCTTAGAATGACAGGGTTGTGGTGAGTGGTGAACCCCCAGGCCTTGTGCTGATGCTCCTCATTCTGCCATCATGTCCATGAAGAAAAGATGGCACTTTGGAGGCCACCTCTCCTGCATCAGCCCCATGCTGGCATAGGACAACCAAGGGACCCCAGCAGAGATCAAACTCTCCTGGAGTACTCAACCCATATTTTTAAAGCTATAAGCTTAATCACTGTTATGGAAACAAAAAATAGTTCCAGACCTTTTGCTTTCTCCATGCAACTACATCATTCAACACTGAGCTATGCAGCGAGGATGAGGCATTATTGCAACCAAAGTGAAAATACACGTGTTTTCATTCACCAATTACAGAACCTGCAGGCACAGGACAAACATTGCATCTGGCTTCCTAGTGAGGTGTTTGATCCCCTATGTCTGTCAGTGTTCAAGGGGCATTCAAATAATGCCTCCATTATATGCTGTAACTTTTCCTTAAACCTGAAAGGTCAGGCAGGACTTGATGATATTTGTGTTTTTTTCCAACTAAACAATTATGTACTAATTCCATCTTGGTTGCAGAAGGATTTGGCTACAGGTCTTCCAGGCTAAGGAAGGCTAACACTCCCCTAAAGCTCTCTGCTCTTGCTTTGACTTCCCTGACAAGAAAAGAAAAGAAAAAGAAAATATGGGAATTCAAAAATGCATCTAAAATTCCAGAGAAATGGGATTCAGATTCCCTCATACTATAGGGCTGGTTACAGAATATATATGAAATATAGGCACTCTGAATTAGAATAAAAGTTGGTGTAGGGGCAGGCACTGTGGAGTAAACTTTCTTTTTTTACTACCTACTTCAAAACTAAGATATTTTACTTGAAATAAGGTACATATTGTCTTTTAACGAAAAGCAGGCTCCAGCCTTGCTACTTCTTTGTGACTGCACTAACAAATCCTTGCAGGAGCATATCACCCAGAGAAGCAATGTGACTGCTTTCCAGCAGAGATAACACATGCTACTAGAGCAGGGCTTTCAGTGAAATGGTAGGAGCAGGTTGCATCCCCTGGCTTTATAAAAGATACCTTTCAATCACACAGCTTACATTCCTGCTGCTTTATCTGTGGCAGTCAACTAAAAATAATGCAAAATGGATTAGAAGTATGGCGTAGACTCCTTCTGAGAAGCTACTTTGTGAGTTACTTGCCAGAAAATGGAAGATAGAAGGAACTGTAAATGACAACTAGATTTAGGATTTCAAAGCTGTAATTATAAAAGATGAATGCACTTGGAAAATGGAGAAGACTTTGAGAGAAGCCTCTCTCAGAAGAGGAGAAAAGAATGAACAGCAAGCCCGCAGGTCTGCAACTGCTACGCAGAGAAGATGAGTGCAGAAGGACAGAGTAAGGAATGTCTAAAAGTCTATCAAAAAGAGAAAGGGAATTATATTCTCGTGTTTACAGTGACAAAGACGAAGAGCACGAGCCTTAGCCACAGGGAGCTGGGAAGCTGCAACTGAAAGATCAGAAGGAGCACTCCAGCCATGAGGGTGATGAAGCCCTAGCATGGGTCACCCAGGGAGCAGGAGGGGTTTCCACCAAGGAAGCTTTTAGGTCACTGAGACTTCCGTTGAGGATGCTTCAGGTATGCTAGTGAGTGGGTTAAATGGTCTCCAGGGAGAACATATTTGTATCTGTACATTCTTAATCCTCACTAGCTACAGTAAATCTGAGTACATCACTGGAAATCTAAAGTACAAAATATATCACTAATTTTAGCCATCTCAGAGCTGATACTTGGTCATTTAGGTATCTGTGGCACTCAGGCACAAGAGACAGGACTGAGCTAGAAGTTACCATATTGTCCTTGCAAAAGACTCAAAGTAGCAATTTTCAGAGGCACAGATCAGTCCTAGAGATCAGCCCACACTGTGCTGCCTGAGCCACAGCCAGATTTCATCCCCACATAGAGTGCAGGCCACTCTTTTAACCTTTGTGGTCAAATTTAAATTGTGAATAATAGTGATGCATAATTCTTAAACATGGCTCTCATGCTGCATTAATCATGAAATATCTTCCCATTCTGTCCAGGGGCTGAATTCACCATTCTCATACTCACATGGCCGTTACCATCCGAAGAGAAGGAATTATGTACCTAAGCCCTATTAAAGCAGGGTATGCTTTTTACATTGCAACAATAGTTGTGGAGATCAAATAAGAGAAGGGAGACAGAGGATTAGGAGAAAGACGTGGGTAGACTTAATATGAACTCTTATTAGATAATATTTCTGCTCTTCTGTGCCCAATGATTTAAATTTTTGCTGTGATTTTCTAAAATAGGTAGTTCAGGAATCTGACTTCATGCTTCTCCTAGTGCAGTGGATGCCCTTGGCCAATCCCCTCTGACAAAACATTTCACAATCAACTTTGATTTACCACTCAGTTTTGAGTGCCAAAATTCTCCTAAAAATGAGAGCTTAGGATGTAAATCACATATGTAATTTTCTCTGTTTTACATTTTTTATTAAATTATGAGAATTTCCTTTCAGACTGAACAAATTGGGCAGGACTACAAAAATTTCTTCATTGTCTAAAAATATCCAAATTGATTATCCTATAACAGCTTTGAAGTAATAAGCCATCCACACTGTACTATTAGTAGTATCTTGATATGGAAAAATCACTTCTGTTCTTAAAGTTCATTTAATTTAGAACTTGAAGTAAACATTCTTTAATTCTTTAAAAAATGTACATCTAATTGCACTTATCTAGTCCAGAAGCTCATGTTTTGAAACAGTGTGCAGTATTCTCCATTTGCAAATGCAATCAACAACACTCACTTTTGGGAGTTTCCCAGAAGCCAGGTTTTTAACACCTTTTTTTTCACTTCAGTCTGGGAGTGAAGGAGCAGGCCTGGCTGCCTGAACAATTTTACTTGTTTTCTTTTTTTCTTGCTCCACAATTCTGTTGTTCTGGGGGTCCAAGAACTGACCGCTGTACTTTAGGTGGGGTCTCACAAGAGCAGAGGTTTAGAATCATCTCCCTTGACCTACTGGCTATAGTGCAGGCCAGGATATGGTTGGCTTTCTGGGCTGCAAGATCTCACTATTGACTCACATTCAGTTTTTCAACCACTAATATCCCCAGCTCCTTTGTGTATAGTTTCCATTCATTCATCCCCCAGCCCAAACTGATATTTGAGATTGCCCCATGTCAAGATGCAGCACTTTTTACTTGGCTTTGTTGAACTTCATGAGGTTCACATGGGCCAAGATTTGTAAAATCAAACTGGAAATATGAATTTGATAAGTAGCCTCATGAGAGCTAGAAATGTAGTGAAAACACAAATGTTACTGGAGAAAATATATTAAAAGTAGTCATCAGTGTGTAGCTTTGGTCATTAACTGCAGAAAAAATAAATTGAAATGAAGCTGTTAGCAGAATTCAAATTAACTAGACCTATGCACATATAACACTTTCTTCCCAGTGGATATTTAGGACTAATTGTGCAGGCTGTCTGCAAGCAAAGGCGTATTTACAATGTCAAGACATAGAATATCAGAACATGTAGAGTTAGTAAAAAATCAGTGATTAAAAGGAATGAATCCATATGCTTCTCAAGTGTGAATCTTAAATGAACTCAGAGTCTGTATATAGCTGATAAAATCAGATATTCCCATCATCATTTTTGTTTGTTTGTTTGTTTCAAGAAAAAATCTATGTGCAAACCCTCAGAGAGCTACATGGAGTACACATTTGCAATGCCTTTTCCTTCTCCAGCCTCTCACCAGAGAAAGTTCAAAGGATCACAGGCCATCAGCCAGTGTCCCAGAAATGATGAAGGTAGTACCATATGTTTACCCACATAGTCATGTCTTGTGTTGTTCAAGGTATCACAGGATGTCTGAGATGTCGTGTGGTGCTGTTGGCAGTGACTCAGAACCCAGGCAGGTAGATGCCTGGAGCATCCTGACACACCAAACATAACTTTATGGGCAACCAAGCCAAGGCCAATCTGTCCTGTCAAGCCAGAATAGCACAAACTTCAGAAAAACTGAAGTCTTCTTTCAAAGAAGTGAGGATTCTTCAGAAGAAAACCCACTTTTAAAAAAGGATGCACCCATGGCAGCAAGAAAGGCAGTCTGGTTTGCTTGGCTTCTTAAAAGCTTTTGGTATTTCTGTTGTGAAAATGCTGATAGAATAGAGCCCAACAAAAAGAACACAATTTCAGAATGGCCAGAGGTCTGTTGCAATATCAGGAATCACAGCAGGTGTCTGCCCCTGCACACTGAGATGTTTTTAACCTCTTTGCTGGAGTAAGTACAGGTTTTCCCCAAAGGGACTTTTAAGGAGCTCTGTGTTAATGTCTGGGCAAGGTGGTAGAGACACAAGAGATGAAGTTTGCTATGAGCACAAATAATTCAATCTTTTTCCAGAGGTGAATGGATGAGGCACAGCAATGTTTTTAAATTGGGAATGGAGTTATAATTCCTGTAAAACCGTGAGTAAACCTTGCACAAATCTTTGCCAAATCCAGCTTAAAAACAAACAGAAATTCAATAATTCCTGGCTCCCAGCATATGGAAATCTGTCCTCATTCTCCACTTCCCACACGTGCTGGTTTCTCATTTCTCATTTATGTGTAAGATGAGAAATAGTATATGACTTCATTTCACAAGAACGTTATTTTCTTCCTTCCACCATCCTTCAGAATTTCATAAGGTCTGTGGCTACTTCATCAAACTCTGGAGAAGCCTCTGATCCTCTCTGACCACCAAACCACCAACCCCCGACCACCAAAATCCTCATTTCACAGTAGACTGGCTTCATACAATACTGAATTGTCAGTCCTCCTCAGACCCAAAGCCACTTGTCTGGGCCAATATTCATAGAATCATAGAATCATGTTCCTCTTATTCAGATCACATTCTTTCCCTGGTTCTGCCGTTGTTCACTGAGGTCCACGCTGTAAACAGGAGATGAGGGAGAGCTAAAAAAAACCATGTAGCAACACTATGCAAGTGGCAGCAAACTGTAGTGACCGATGGCTGGATGGAGAAGCCAGTAAGGTGGGCAAGTGGCCTCAGCCGAAGGCCTTCGGATGGGAATTTTTCAAGCAAGCATCACAGCAAAAAGAAATGCATCTTGAAAGAAGTCCTGTGAGATGGCAAAAAACTGTGAAAGGCCCTTCAAGAGCGACGGCAGTGTGAGGGCCATCCAGGCACAGTCCAAGCAACACAGGGCCACAGATGGATCTGAGGGTTTCAGTCTACTGTTGTCCCATTAGAATGAAATGTGTGCCTCTGTAATAATTTGTGCCTTCGGAGAAAAATCATAATAGAGATAAGTGTAAGAGTATAAATATTTTTACATTTTCATTGGAAGAAAAACAAGAAAACAAATAAATAAACAAAAAAAAAAAAAACAACAGACAAACAAAACATTTCAGAGCCAGAAAACAGAAATGATTTCAAGTAGGGAAATATTTCTGCAGAGTGTTTCTAATCCATTTTGATCAACTTTACAAAAATGAAGGTACACGTGAAGGAAGAAATTCTAACTTTCAACTTCTCTCTCTTCCCCAACACATTAGGCCTAAAGGATAACATGAACATGAAACCCTTAAAACTGTAACAGCTTGCTTCTTTTGCAAATTCTTCCAGAGGAGTAAGAAATCATCCCAAACAGTCACATACAACTATCTGCCAACAGTATGTTGTCAATTTAAAACAAATCTATGTCAGCAACAGAAAAATGATTATAGAAAATCATACAGAATTACCGGAAAAAAAAAAAAGAAGATTGATAACATTTAATGTGGGAAGTCTCTGTGGGAATATAACTCAGATGGAAAGAGATTTGACCAATTTAACCCCTCCAGGGCTGGATCCAGTAAAGTACTCGAAGATCAACAATAGCTATAAATGGCTTTTTAAAGTGTATTAGCAGCAGAAGTGATGCCATGCTGATGAATGAGACAAAGGGCATGGAAAAAGCTGAGTTCAGTGCCTTATTTCCTTTGTCTTTATTGGTAAAACCAGCCTCTAGGAGCCCTACGTCCTCAAAAGTCTGGAGCAAGGCTTCCCCTCCATGGGGGATGATCAGGCTAGTGAATATGTCAACAGACAGAGAAAATACAGGTCTGTGGGACAGGTGGGATGTACCTACATGTGCTGAGGACACTGGCCAGTATCAGAGCAATGCCACTCTTGAATATCCTTGGAAGACCACAGAAATGATTGAGTTTTCAGAGGATTGGAAGAGAACAAATACCACTCCTGTCCTCAAGAAGAGCAAGAGTGAGCATCCAGGGACCTGTAGGCTGGTCAGCCTCACCTCAGTCACTGAGAAGGTGATGAAAGAAGATGAGGCACTCAGTGACTTCTCTTTCTTACTTGAGCTTTATTCGTAAAACTGGCCTTCAAGAACCCCTGGGATTGAAGGCAACTTCCTCCATGGAATAGGAAGTGAAAAACCAGGTCTCTGGTTCCTATAGCTAACATATCTGAGGTATAAACAAATACTTAAAATAAAAGATCAAATAGTGTCAGATTTTCAGTAAAAAACTTGAACATTGATGTAATAATTTCATATCACAATGAATTTTCAAGAACCGTTATACACCCTAACCTAACTGGTTTGAAAGTATAACTAGCTAACAAGTTATAATCAGCCCCCTTGACTTGGATCATATATTTACATGTATTTAAAAAATCTGAATGTAATGCAGTGGACAGGAGATTTTGTGTTGATTTGTTAGCCAATTTTGTCTCCTCAAGTTAACAACATGACTTGCTTTAGCAGGGAGGTACCTTCTTCAGCAGAGGGGCTGGTCATGATGATCTCCAAGGATCCTTTCTAACCTCTACAATTCTGTGATTCTGTGATCACACACACATTTCTCCTAAATGCTTATGCAAGCCAGAGAACAACACATCTCTGACTGATGCACTGGTAGCTGTTCTGAGCGGGGCCAGCTTGCCACATTTGCACAGACTCTCCTAAAGTTATGTGTGGACTGAAATGACCCTCTTGGCAAGGTCAGCAGGAACTCTTCTGCCTGATTCCAGACCAGCTTACTCGGTAAGCAGATTATGGGCAAGCTTGGAGAGTTTCTGATTGCTTAACCCAATGAGAGCCTTGCAGCATTTTGCACTCCCAGATCCAGGTTGATGTGCAAAACTACAGAGACATTCGTGCTGTTGATCAGATGATGTTGAGTGTCGAACCGTTATCTGCCAGAACAGCTGGTAAACATGGAACATGCCTTGTTATTTGTTTACCAGCCAGCTCATAAATAATGGATGCTACTTTGACGCTTTCTAAATGCATTTGTGTTTCACCATCATTCATGGTAAAGAGAAAAACCCAAAATAACTATGTGTCTGTCAACAAACATTTCACTTTAACTGTCTATGCATTAAGAAGACTGTGTTAAATGACAAGATGGTTTTTTCAGCAACAAGAAGGATCTTTGAAACTCTTTTTTTTTTAATAAGAGAGATTTTTTTTCAGATTTTTTTCTTTTTCTTTTTAGAATGGGTGATAGCACTATGATTCTGCAGTGACTGCCTACGATTTTATTTACCGATCTGTGAGACTGAAAGCTCCAGTGGGAAGCTGTTACTCTGTGGCAGATAGTACCTCAGCCACTTCCACTCCAGTTTGTCCAGACTCACCTGCTTCTCCTCAGTAGCTCTGGGCTCCCTGTTCTCAGTTTTGTTTGAACTTTGTACTCCCCTCTCATCTGATAGAAACTGACTGCCTTCACCCTGCTGGTGCATAACTGTTTCTGCTTTGAAATAGAGAAATAGATAGCTTGTCCCTATTGCTAACTGGTATGTTTTTTTGCAGGGATGCTTTACAAACACTGGGCTGGCTGGCTTACCACTGCCTCAAGGGCCAGCTCTCCCAGCTATTTTGCAGGTTTGGGAGAGAGGTTTTTGAGAGACTGTAACACTTATTGACTAACCATCACAGTACTAATAATCTAATAAACCAATTACCTGATCAATCAACTAATTAAATAAGAGCAGAGCACTTTCACTGATTCACACTTCTATCATTCTTTACAGTGGTACAGTGGTAATTTTTGAATTACAGTTTAATCACTTTCATACTTGCTCATTAAACACAATGACCGCTGAATCCCTGCTCTTCACATCACACTGCTGCACAGTTTCGCTCCCTTCTCTGGTCTTCCACACAAGTCTCTCAAACATACCTGATGGAGAGTCCAGCAGCTCAGCCAGCATTCTCCTCCAGTGCCCCAAAAGGCATTGAATGTGCCCATCAGCATCAGTTCTTCATGTATGAACCATGAACCATGAATTTTCCTGCCTTTTGTTCTATAACTGATTTAGAACCATAGAATCGTTTGAGTTGGAAGAGACATTTAAATGCCATCTAGCCCAAATGCCCTGCAATGAACAGGGACACTTACAGCTAGATCAGGTTGCTCAGAGCTCTGCTCAGCCTGACCTTGAGTGTATCCAAGGATGGAGCATCCACCACCTCTCTGGTCAGCCTGTCCCAGTGCCTCACCACATTTACTGTAAAAATAATTTTCCCTAATGTTCAGTTTAAATCTCCCCTCTTTAATTTGAAACCATTTCCCTTTGTCCTATCATGTCAGACCCTGCTGAAGAGTCTGTCCCCTTCTTTCTTAAGCCCCCTTTAAGATACTGAAAGGCCGCTTGCAGGTCTCCCCGGTGCCTTCTCTTCTCCAGGATGAATAGCTCCAGCTCTCTCAGCGTGTTCTTATAACTTTACTTACCTTTCTCCACTCAGCCTCCTAAAAATACAAATATTTTACCCTTATTTTGCTATACTATTTTTAAATCCAGTACTTCTTATATTATTACCTATGCAATTTCAGCATTATATGGCATTAAAGATTTGGTTTCCTAGGCTGCTCTTGTAAGTCTTTACTCCTCAGAAAAGCTTCTAAATTCCTCCGTCTGGTTTCACATTGCTTGTATTGTATGCTTTCTGAGAAATAGCTTGCTACTTTGGCCTCGATGCCTCTGGTTGGTTCCAGTTAAATTCAAGCATGTTTTTTCTTCGTATGCAAACTAGCCAATTGTCAAATATCATCTAGTACTATGTTCTCCATTCTTCTTGTGCTCACAGCACATCCTGCTCCTCCTTAGCTTCTCCATCACAAATTGTTGCCTTGCATATGTGAGTGGGATACCATCCCAATTCTGCAGATGCATCATCTTGACTGAGTTTGACTAAAGGAAGTAGTAAAAAGTGAAACGTTTTTCCGTATTACTTGCCATCTGATGGGAGCAATACAATTTCCCTTTGTAATATCTGAGAAAGGTATATTCTATTTGCAGTTATTTTTTTTTGAGGCTGTAAATAATTTATTATAGCAATTTCAGTAGGAGAAAAGCCTTGGGTGCCCTCCTTCATCCCTGCAGATCAGCAATGACCTTCTCAGAGGGGTGTGCCACTGACAGCAAATTTGAGACCAGCAGTATGTGAATCTGAAAATATTAGATTGTTACCAGGATAGCCAATGGGAGAGTAGAGAGAAATGTAGGTGAAATTGGGCTTCCTTGGAAGCAAAGCTAAGCTGAGAAAAAAAAAGAAAGCAGTGATATTTCATTTCCCAGGAATGGGCAGGAAGAACTTTGACTGCTCTTAGGGAGAAACTTTATTACTATGCATCATCATTTTAAAAACATTTAATGAAGGGAGTTGGTCACTGGGAAGGAACACTTGTTCTATATGTTTGTTCTTCCTTCCCACCAGGTGAAATTCCAGCTCTGCCCAGTTCAGATTTTTTTAGTATTGGTGTTATTTCTGCTTGCCTCTCCTGCTCCTTCCTGTTGCCACTGATGCACTGTGGAGAGGCAGCTCTGTCCCCAGCAATCTCATGCAAAAGAAGGTCATTCTGTATTGCTTCTAGTTCACTAATTCACTGTGGTAACAAGACACAGACAATGGCAGTATTTATAGAGGTAGTTAGAAAAGGGAGATTAATTAAAGGTCATTTTGAAAGGATGGTCCCACTGCTTTGAAAATTAACTAAAGATCACGCAGCTATGGCTGCTGCTCATGAAGGTTTGCTTCCACTTTTAAGGCATATGTGTCTGATGTCATTTGATTATGAATAAATTGGAACGGCTGGATACTATGGGAAATCTGCTGTAAAAGCAGATGTCAGCTAGACTGTTTCAGTTCCTACAAAGCATTTGTAAACTCCAGAGGGTTGTGGCCTCTTTTAGTTGAACCACACAGAGTCAGCAGCAGATGCTGCTTGCTGTCCATTAAGCACTATTAAAAACAACTGTTTAAGGAATGATGGCATTGTTCTTTTCTCTGGTTCTCCTGTCTTTCCATCAAGAATATTTCAAGGATGTTCTGCTCTTCTTTGGTTTGTGAAGTCAGGTTAGTTCTTTGTTGGAAGCAAGTCACATAAGGATTCAGCTCTCTGCAGAGGCAAGTGTTCATTACGTATGTTTTAGGTTCTGCTTTAGGAATCAAATTTTGGGAACTTCACTGCTATGATCTGCTATGATCTTGATTGCACCATTAATGTTGAAGGGAAGTGGCAAATATTTAAATATTTGAAAATTGTGCTATTATAATGGTTTGAATCTGTGTCAAACTATAGAATTTTAGCCTGATGCATCTAACAGAAACACTAATCTCAGCCTAAACTGCTGTCTGACAACAGCCACACTGAGATTCTCAGGGTGTTCCCCACGTCTGTGTGCTGATGCGAGGCCTCTCACACATGCTCTTTTTTGGCAGTGAAGAGCTCTGTCAGGAGTTCAATTATAATTGCTCTAAAAATTTTATTGGCTTTCTGCAAAATGGTTTACTCATCCTTTTGCTATTCTACTCACACTCTCTTATGAGGACACCTTGTTCCTGAATGCTAGAAAAAAGAAAGGCGTGGGATAATCCACTGACTCCAGTGAACTGCCCCCAGTGGGTGCAACTTGGCATGATCTGAAGAGCTGCTGTGCTCGTGTTCCCCCACCCTGAATAGAGATGTGTCTCCTTGTCTTGGCAAGACTACCAATCATCTCCTGGTGCAAAACCAGCCCTCCCACTCCAAAGAGCTGCAAAGAGTTAAAATGAGACACCAAAGCTTTCTGTAAATTGTATGAAGTGCTGCTTTCAACTCTTGTATTGTTTCCCACATCTGCAAAATGTAGGATAAAGACATGAAGAGGTGGCCTGGCTATAAAAACTTTTGTCTTCATCTTAGGTGTGCTGTGATGAGGAGCCTACTGTGAAAATACATCTCTAAAATTAAAATTAATTTCCCAGGAGCCTCCCTACTTATTTTCTTTCATTTGAAAAGCTCACTTAGCTTCCATTAACAGAGGCTTCAGCAATATATTCTCTTAACTGTTACAGACATTTTATAGGCAAGCGTAAAATATGCCAAACAAAGGAGTGATGACAGGATCTCACAGCACTCCTGGCTGCTGCCTGAGACAGAATTACCTTTTCAGCTTGCCCTGCAGCCACCTGCTGACACCGTGGTGCCAAGCAAGCGCACTCACACTCTCCTGGAGTTCAGTGTCCATCAGCCAGTCAGATGAAGCCCTTAGGCTTTGGGGTCCTAAAGGATGCAATTAGAAAATGTCCACTGGTGCAAAGTTGGTTTGGCTAGCCTCAGACTTTAAATCCTTACCTAGGAGAGGACACTGAGCCTGCTGCAGATCTCTGGAAGAAGTAGCAGTGCTGGTGTCTCACAGGCCGAAAATTGTAACATCAGCATTTTAGGTGAGATGCTTAAAGGCAATCTGAGCACCAAACTGGTTTTTCTGTGGGTGACCGCTCACTTGTGAGAGGATGATGAAGCATTGAGCAGTTCTTAATGGCAAAGCAGAATCTGAAAAGTTACTGTGATCAAAATCCTCACCAGTTCATAAGTTGGGGGGAAAAAAAAACTGAAGTAGCCACTGTTTGGTCTGATTTCTGCCTACCAGATATCCCACAGCATCTCGCCTGCTTCATCGCCTCCCAGCTGGTGACACCAGGTGGTGAGATGGGCATGCAGGGTGGCAAAAGGGCCTGAACACCACACAGAGGCCATTTGAAGCCAGGACCGAGAGCGAAACAAGGAAAAGACAGACAACAGACCACTAAACATGCTGTAAGCCCACTTATGAGATTCAGACATGACAAGAGATGTTAGAGCAAATACAGCAAGAGCAAGAAAAGAAAATGGTGATTTTGGCCTGACGGGCAGGCGGACAGGAAATGAAGGAGAGATGGCCAAGGAGCAGGAAGGGGCTGAGCTCCTCACAGCCTCAGCTGACAGCACTTGGCTGCTGTGAGAGTCACAGGTTTGGTACATGCCTGGGGAGAGCAGAAGGGGTTTTTAAAAGACTGCTGCATATTTCAGGTCTTCCCAAGATCTTCGTTTTAGCCCTGCAGGTGGTGTAAGTTCAAGGAACACATCCCTGTCTATCGATTTTTCTGACACCTTGAATTAATCAAAGGTTAAAGTGTGTCAAGAGAATGTTTAATTCATGTATTTAGCAAGTGCAGCTCTTTCATCTGCCCACACAACGTGCCCTGGAAATATGCTAAACTGGAGCATTAGCTCAGGCAGTGCTAAAATGAGAAACTGCTAAGTGACAAGGCTTCTGCCAAATACTGAAAGCAAATACCAACACCATCTCTGTCTTTGTTTCATCTCTCAATTATGAATTCTGCTTGCTGCAATAATTAAAGCACCCGCTGAGAAGTGCTTTGTGGTGCTACTGTTGTACAAAGAAGAACTCCTCATCCCAGGGATCGAATTTCCCCCAGGCACCAGAGGTGCCAGCAGCCCACTGCAGGATGAGACACTGCCACTGCCCAGAGGCCCTGGCACCACCTCAGCCTCCTCCACCTCCATTTAATCTCTGTGTGATTCTATGATTCTATGATTATAATGTCCAGCCCATACCAATTGGTCACAGCACTGGAGACAGTAGACCCCAAGGGGCACCTAAGAGCCTTCAGCATAGCAAGGAACCAGGGATAAGTCACTGGGAAAGTCCCATCACTTCCAAGCAGCCTCCAAGCCTGCCTGCACTGGCTCCCCGAGCAGATTTGCTGTGCCATCTGGGTGCCAAAAATAACTCTGAAGGCTTCTCCTGCTGCCACCACCGCTCTTTAAATCTCTTCATGACAAGTGCACACCAGCAGGTTGGTTCTGCCAGACTTGTTTCGCATCACAGGCTGTGTGAGTCTGGGTTTCCCCCACACACAGAAAGAGCTGTGCATTCTCTGCAATGCCCATCCAAGCAGAGAGACTTGCAGTGGGTAAAGAGAGGGCACTGGGGGTATATTCAAAAAGGAAGCTGAGGCAGAAAGTACTGATAGGACAGGGGGGAAACGGTTTCAGACTTACAGGTGGGAAGATTTACATTGGATATAAGGAAGAAGTCTTCTATCATGAAGGTGGTGAGGCATCAGCATAGGTTGCCCAGAGAGGTGGTGGATGAGGAATCCCTGGAGACAGCCAAGGTCAGGTTGGATGGGACTCTGAGCAACCTGATCTAGCTGTAGGTGTCCCTGTTAATTGCAGAGGAGATGGACTAGATGACCTTTAGGGGTCCCTTCCAATTCAAAAGATCTTATGATTCCATCATAAAGTTATATCCTCTTCAGATGTAATTTTAATTAGAAAGTGTATAATTAAACGATAAAAATTGTATATACGAACATATTAGTATGCTGCTCATATCATACTTAAAAGTAAATGAGCTATATTAGTTCCTACAGCCAAAATCAGTACATCATTCACCTCTGCTTCTTCACAAACTACATTCTTCTCTCCTCTTCTCATTAGCACACAAATTAAGAGCAGCAAAAAGAAACCAAGCCTTCAGCCCTATCTCTTGCAGGCACTGTGGCATAGAGAGGACTGCATGCACTCCCAGTAGAACTGCTGGCCCAAGCCACCCCTCGTTTCCATAGTACCTATCAATTATCCCAAGCCACAGCACCGGGCTGTCACCAGAGGGAGCCGCAGCAAGGACAAAGAGCGGCGTTTCACCGTGATTTTCATTGGCACACACAACACAGTCCAAACGCCTTTTCCGAATTACTTTTTTTTTTATTAGACGAGCACAGTTTTAATACATAATTTCAAACTCCACGTGTACACAGTCTAGGATGCAACATGTTCCCTCCCGCACCGAGCTACAGAACACCGAGGCCGCGTCGAGGCGAGCACCAGCTCTGCTCTTGCAGTGTTACAAGCGGTGGGGAGCAGGAGCTTTGCACACAGGTCTGCGCAGGATGGGATGAAGCATATGAGGATGAGGCAAAGAACAGGATGAAAGGAATGAGGTGGATCTGCCCTGGCTGAAGGAATGCCCTCAAGAAGCAGCTCTCCATTTCCCCTCCCAAATTCCTCAGGGTGAAGAGGCAAGCAGCTCGTGCTTACACTTCCCTGCACTGCGCACACCAAGCTCTAGAGAAACCAGTGGGGAAGTTGCTTAAAACTGATAGGATTTGGCATCACCTGGTGAAGATCCCCGTCTTGTGCTCCTGTGAAGGCAGTTCTCAAGTCACTGCCTAAAGTCTCAGGCTCCCACTTTGCTATCATGGGATTCCAACAAGAACTGGACTCCCTAAATGAAAGGCCTGACTGGGGTGGAGGAACTGGGAGGGACAACAAAGACACCCACAAAGAGCTGGCAGCCTCTTTCCATTTTAGTGATAACACTTGGGCTGCTCAATGCTTCCATAAGAGAGTTACCTTAAAGCATAGAGATAGATTTTGGGGCTTTACTCCACATCCACTTCCTTGGAAGGTTTGATTCTAAACAGCCAATGCACGTGTCTCTTGACTCAGGCCACAAAATCAACATAGTGATTTATTAAAAAAATAGTGATAATAGAAACTACCCATTTGTGAATTGAAAGCTGAGCACATCTGAGAAGACCCTACAGTAACAGCCCCCTCTCTGGCAAGGCACTATCCAGCAGTGTGTGGCACAAGCAAAAACATCTCTATAAAGCCACTGATACAGTGAACGTGTGCACGCACATAGGCCCACACAACAACTTCACCTAGGTATAAATATTTAAAGTTTAGCTCACACTACTCTCTCCTTTAAAAAGTGGGGTAATTACAAATATTAGCTAAAAATTGGGATCACCTTTATATGCAAAATATTTTTAACAAAATTAGGGATTTTCTATTTCTTTCAATAAACGGCTCATTTCCACAGAACGTTTCCATTATCCAATAGTTACATCTCATTATTACAAAACTGGTTTAAAAAATTCCAGATCATCTTGTGTAACAAACTAGAACTCTACTTGCTTTAATTACAAAAATAAGGCTGTTGCACAACAGACAAAATTCACATTCAAGCAACATATAGACTTTCTGGCTTTTAGCTAGCCGCTTGTAATTCAAAAGCAAACATTCCAAGGAACTTACACCACCAATCCATGCAAACAAGCAGGATATCTTTGGAGCTAGTGTTGCCCACCATACAACTGATTACACCCACAGGAATGCTCTGAAATAAGCTACTTTCACCTTTCGGCTGTGACAGAACTTGCTCTCCATTGAGCTGGAGATTTCTATTCTGTAGTTAGTAGTGTTCAAGAAGAATTCTGTAAAACTAATTTCATCCCTGGAGAATTCAGTGAGATTTTGCCTTTTGCAACAGGCAGCCAGGGATTTCCCCTGGGATTATTCAAGTGGATTTACTCACTTGTGTCAATTTTTCAAAAGTGGGACTTCAGGCAGTTTTCTAAGTTTACAATATATCAAGTACATGATAAATCCAGGATGGCTTCTCTGTAATTAACTGTGTAATTATCTCAATTTATATCTGTATTCTTTTTCTAAGTTAAAGAATCTTAAACTTAAAAAAAAATAATTACATAGAACTTGTTAATGTACAGCTCTATCTCGTGTCACATTCCCTTCTTATATTAAAGGTCAAGTCTCATGAAAATATGGGATTGGTGACAAGAGTGAAATAATAACTTACTACATACAACATAAATCCTAAAAATACATATACATATACTTGTATACACACATACATACATATGAATGTTATCAACCCCCATTCAGGGGTCCTCTAGAGAAGATGCTCTAACCAAGACTTTGTCTGGTAAATACCACCATGGACATGAAATCCATGCATGCTCTTGCTCCATCTAGCTCCCCTAGCTGAGCTGAAGAGATACCCAAGGGTCCAAAGAGGGACCAAAGAGGGTCCAAAGATTTATGGATGGATATCATTTTAAACCTTAACATCTCCTTTTATAAAGCTTTCTTGTCTTTGTACTAAAGGGAAAAGTCACAGAGATGTAAGCAGCTTGTAGCTGAGACAACACAAAAAGGAAAGTAACCAGTTCTTTACTCCAGAAACTGGTAGTCATGAACATTTCTCAAATCATACCTCTATAGTCTTGAGTAGGCTCTTGTCCAAAATCTGAGAGGCTAATGTTCTATCATTCAGCATCTTTGGCAGGGACTTGGAGAAATATCTAGTATGTACCCTCAGTAAAACTGCGAACAACATAGAACTTGAGTGGCTGAAAGCAGCTGGCAGAGCTTCAGTCCAGGGGGATTTCAATAGCCATGATGACTGGGCTAACAGGAACCTCCTGAAGTTTGAAAAGAACAAAAGAAAAAAAGTCACCACCTCGAGGTGGTGACTGCGGTATTTGGTGAAAATCAGGTTGGGCATAGGCCAGCAATGCACTACTTGGTACTGATGAGTGCTACTTCTGAAACATTTTATCCACTTTTTCTCCAGTAGAAGAAACTGGAGAGAGTAGCCCTCCACCAAACCAAAGCAGTCAGGGACCTGAAACACAGAGTCTATGAAGAGAGTTTAACAAAGCTGCATTTGTTTAGTCTAGCAAGAAGACTAAGAGGCGATCTAATGGTATCTTGCTACTATCTTGGGTCACAAAAAGGTGGTGCCAAACTCCTCCTGTGAGAGCTGGAAAAGATAGCTGCAAGTTACTACCTGGGACAACAGGCTGGATGGTAGATTACTGCAGCACTGCTTAAATAGACAGTTATGAGACCTCCATCTCTGGACATTTTTAACGCTGCTAAACAAGTCCACACCTGACCTGAGCTAGTGTTGGTGTGAGTCCTGGTTTATAGAAAGCTGGACCAGATGATCGCTAGTTGTCCTTTCCAACTAACTCACATAGGACGGCATGTTTATTGACTTTTATAGAACATGAGATTTGTTACACAGACAGGGTTCATTTCTGACACCTTTTAGAAGAAGCTGGGCTTCAGAGATTCTGTGATTGTAAAAAGGCTTTCCCACATGATTGGTTGTCCTTCATTTATGCAAAGACATGAGGACGTGTATTTGAGTAGCACTATCCAGTCATTATAAAGTCATTTAAGAATCAGACAGTTTACAGCATAGCTCTTATTTTAACAGCCAGACTTGATTCAAAACACAGAATGCAATATGACTTCTTTCCAGAACACGTTTTGTAATGGTTATTGGCAAATCACAGGCCTTGCATCTGCTATGTTTGTCATTAACAGTTCTACTGAAACAATCTCCACCTGGCTCCTGTTCCTCAGTTGAGTTGACTGTCATGGCCTCGTCCAGCAAAGTACAAGCTCAGTTTTCTCACTGTCTTTGAGGCATCTTCACCATTCCATACATGGGGACATAGGTAGGACAACAGCTTGGCGAGTTAGGTATGCTGATGGGCAGTGGCAGAGTGTTTACCAATATAGGGGACTGAATGCTCTCTCCAAAAGTATCTCTCTGACTCTTATGTGGCTAATGGTGGAGATGTGTTTGATTACAGGTCAATTCAAAGTTTTGGCAAAATTTCATTTTTAGACAGTCCAACTGTCCAATTTTGGGTGTTTAATCTTTCTTGGTAAACAGATAACGATGTAATCTTTAGCTATGAGACCTCTTCTTTTGAACTAACCAGTACAGTTTCATCACATGATTTCACATGCATTTCACACTCATTTGGAAAAGGAACCATGTCAAGATATTTTGCTTTGGCACCCCGTTCATGATAACAATTGTTTTTAAAGAACCGGTATCATGAGGCAAATCAAGTTTACATGACAAAGGTTAGCAACTCATGTTTCTTACAATAAAAATGATCTAGCATAAACATAATAATAAATAAATGTAGAATAAAAACACAGCAGTTATTGGCTTGAACTGAGATCTTAAGATGTTAAGATCAACAGTTTTTTTGTTTCTGGATAGTAGTTAGCACAATCATTCTAATAACCACCAGCATTTTAACTGTGCTGATGAGGTAATTTCAGAAACAGTAGTTGGTAGAATTAAAAACATAAGGAACCTGTCTGTATGAATTTATTCATGAATGACAGAAGCCCTGCACTTCCACTTCTTATCTTTAAACCTATGTGTCTATTAGAATATCAGTGCTAGTTGCAAAAGCAATGCAAAGATAGAAGTGCTACCATCAATGAGTATTTTTAAAAAGGAAGATGCGTAGCCCAGCCTTAATCCTATTTCATATACATCTTATTAACTCCACACTGGTGGGAGAGCACCATCTTATAGCAAGCAGACTACTAGTAAGGATACGTTTGCTCTATCACAGTGATCCATAAGTGAAGCTGTCATGTGCTAAAGAACAAGGTCATTCATCCAGAAGATGCAGTTGTTGATACTTCAGAGAGGTTTTCTGGGGTTATGACTCCTATTTAAAAGAAAAGAGAGTGTGAAAAAAAGATTATTAACGCGATGAATACATATTCATTTTCTGTGTCTGTAACTCTCACAATAGGATGTTCCTACCCCTGGTCCACAAAACAGCTAAGGACACATCCCTCTGAAAAAATATTGGACTGATAGAGTGTTCTAGCCAAGCTTGTAATGACAATCCTCCAGGTTTGTAGCAGGCTCTTTCCCAGGAATATAACTGCATACAAGCTGCTATTTCTGATTGCAGTAGAACATCTTTTTCCTAGGACTAACTCTTCAAGCTCCAAAGCAAGGCATGCTGCCAAAATAACCTGCTTTTGTGGTTCCCTGATGAAGTTCCCTCCTACTCCTCTCCTCCAGGCAGTCCAGAAATAGACTCCTGACAGATGTGTAACTCTGTATATATGAAAGAGCTACCATCCAGGCCTGAAGCAGCACTACTACCAACCACAGCTATATTACAGCAGCAAAGGGAAGAAAATCCTCTCCTATGTTTCTAATCTAATGCCCAAAGGTGCTCTATACAGCCATTTGAAGGTATTATTCAGGCTTCCAGGTGGCAATAAAATCTCATATATTATACTGTCCTCAACAGAAATATGTTTACTGGATTTGTATTCTGTTCTGCAAATTTGTATTCTTTACATTTTAATTATTACCCAAAAAGTTTCTGCAACTCCTGGCTGCTCCATCTAGTCAGCATTTAAAACAACAATAATGCATAATCATAAGTGCTGTCTTTGTTGGCCATATAGCCAGAACAATGACATTTTGGTGACTTAAGTTCCAGACATTCCAGTGATCAAGACTATCTCTGTCCAGTTAAAAAAGCTAGTTGCTATCAATTTACATTGATAATGTGACACAAAAATATACTTCTCAAACTTCATTATGTGAAAATCTTTTATTTTAAATGCTTTACCTCTCTTTGTGACTATTTCAATTACCTCATTAACACGAATAGCTACCATGGTAGCTGTGCATCTAGATGCAAAGTTCATTCAGTTTAAGGAAAGCTCAGTCTCAATATTTCAAGTATTCCATGAAAAGTCTGCCATATTACACCGACCTTAGGTGCCAAACTAGGTTTCAGTCCAAGAAAGGAGAAGACAGTGTTGCTCTCCTTCGATTCAAAAAAGCAATCATAATCCTAGAAGAAAAAAATAAAAAATAAAAAAAATGAGTCAACATCCGTGTTCATGTTTTCCTGCTTGATCTTCCCACGCTATGTATCAGAGTAAAGGATGATACATAATAAAGCTCAGGAAAATACTGATACTTACCCATTCTCTCCCGTGCAAACTTATTCTGAAAGGTAATGACATCACCAACTCCAAAGGAAATGAAAAAATGCACATATTCTCTAACTGAAATACCTTTCACTACTTTACTTGGTAGAGAAATATAAACATGGGTTTGCATGAACAAGAAATCCACTGCAGATATATTTTTAAGCAGTTAGGTGCCTAAAAATTCAAACAAGCTTCTGATGAGGTTTCCAACATGCATTTCAGCAAACAAAACACTAACGTGGAAACCTCCAGCTGACCTCTTCACTTCTTCTGTGGTGGAAGAGACTTCACTACAACTCTCATCCTTTGAAGTCAGCAATTTTACCTCAGATTTGGACGCATCGCATGGTTATAAATGAAATGTTACCATAAAGAATTTTATTTTATAGAAAGGTTGAAAAAAAAAAAAAGTTTCATTGTCATGACTATGCTCGTTTTAGGTTTGAGCTGCTTAAAACCAGTGTCTGATCCCAAAGTGTTACTACTGCTTTTACTGATATTGCATAGGACAACTGGTGCTCTTCTATCATCAGAAAGCTGATAGACTTCAGTTTTTAAGGGAAATAGTGAACAACAGAGCACAATTTAGTGATTTGGCAAATAGCAAGAAGCCAGGAAGTTTTAGGTTTTCTCAGCAGTTTAGTAAAGATTTCCTCTATGGCCACTGACAAACAATAAAAGCACCCAGTTAGGACTCCTTTCCTTCTCCACATGGCTATAAAGTGGAATATTACTTCCCTACTTAACTACTTCTGACAAGTAAAATACCATGTACGTGCCAGGAAATGTCAGCTATATGCTCATCATTACATGGCAATTATTTCTAAATATCTAAAATCAGTAGTTACACTTAAATGTATCCAGTAAGAGAAATCCCTTTAAATACTGACTGTGCACATGTACACTTTCAGTACAGAATAGTACAGGTAGTCTTTGCACCTCCACATACTTGCCATCTGCGTGGTAGTGGTTTGCAATGCTCCTGACCTCAAAAGCTAGTGCTCCTTTTGCTCCTATCCTCTGATCTTGTTAGTTTTTGAGACTGATTTCTCACTGTAATAGTTACAGGTGCTGCTATCACTGAAATTCAGCCTCAATTTTTGCCCAGCATTATCTGCTTTGCCCACTTGTTTCCTTCCACCTTTGCATTCTCCTGAACTTGTAAACTCACAAGCCACCCACAATCACAGGGGACCATGTAAGTTAAGCAAAAGAAGCTCTAGATGAAAAGGAAACATTCTTTGATCTGGCTGTCGTTGGAAGGCCATAATGGTTTATTGTATGGTATATCATTATGGTAAGATTAAGAACCTTCTATCTTCCAACCAAAGTTTACTAAAGCCTAGCCTACCATCACTCGTGTTTACATTTTGCCTTCTCAGCTCCTAAGTAGGAAGCAAAAAAAATGTTTCTCCAAGTGTGATACATAATTTCCAATGAATGCCACCTACTCACTTGGCCCTATGAGAAGCGCCAAGTTTATTTGCTTTCACTGCCAGGGGAATTAAATGCCTGAAGGAATAAAGCCACATCGGAGCATAGGAAATTACAGTCTCCTGCACTGATCAGCATCATGGATTGGAAAATAGACCTTGCAGACAGATGCTGCTTATCATTATGAGCACAGAACTATTACCATTATATTTTAAAATGCTAACATATGGAGATACATGAGACAGTTGTAAGTTCCTTCCTTATTACTTTTAGGGACAGCCTGTTCTACCTAACTTTGACAACATACAATTAAATAGAGGAAATAGACATGTTTCCATTAATGAAAAATCCTTGAGGGTGATGAGCTGATGCTAATTTCTGATTTAACATATATCTAAAATTAATAGGCACAAAGTAAATCCAGATAAAGTTGACAGATCTCACAACTAGGCCATGGTATGAGCTGAAACATTACTGGAAGCAAAACCAACAATGCCACGGATGAAAAGAGAGCAATGTAATCATTAAATACCTAATTTTTTTTTTACCTAAATACTGCAGCTCTGCCAAAAGACGATCAATTAAGCCCTTGACCTCTAAGAATAAAACCAGAAAATTGCACAGATGCTGCTAAATCTAAAAAGGATCCAGCCTGGCTCTGCTAAAGCAGATGAAAAGCCATGAGGAGCATGAGCTGTATAAGCAAGTACATGTGAAGACAGTATGATCTGAGAACTAGCCTTTATTTTCACCCTGGGTTTATCCTTACATGTGTCATCTGCCTCTGGAGCCAAAGGTAGGGGAGCAGTGGATGAGTACAACCCACAGTGAGAAAAATAAGGGCACCTTTTTGGCATTCAGGCAGGTTTAAATTGGCTTAGGTTACTCTCTTTAAACCTGAAGACTGTAAGCAACCAACCTGCAGGCAGGGAGCTACAGCAAGCATTTCTGCAGCTGCATGGCTCAAGGCAAACATCATTTTCACAGCCCGACAGGAGTTTTTTTTTTCCTTTCAAAAGCACAAACAGTTTTTATGAGCCCCCAGTGACTTGTTTGCCTCAGAAGTGTCCAAGAGAAGACTGCTCAGTTGAGTCCTCATCTTGCATCAGCATTTTCAAGTCCTATATTTTTTCCTAATCCTGATGTCTCAATCAGCTTTACATCCATCACCACTTAAGACCATGCTCTCTTCATGTTTTCATAAGAAATGTGAAAGAAAAACAGAGTGTGGAAATAGTGACAGCCAGAAAATAGCATCATAAGGATTAGAGCTGCGTTCCTTGCTCTGACAGTGACTTTGCGACTGGCTCATGCACCAGTATCTATGAACATTAACCTCCAGAAACCAATCATCAGAAGCTTTCTGCAAGTGATAATTATCAATTTTTACTTCTAGAAGAACACCTAAGTTTATCCCACATTTTTGCTGACTATCTAATCTGGACTCACTCTCTAAAAACACCCTGAAGGTTAACTAACCAGATGAACTAAGAATATGATTGCAAGAGCACAGAACCCAACACATTCATTCATTTTAAAATGAACTGAACATTGAACAACCTAAAGGTGATCAGCTAGAAGAAATGTCTCCCATGTTTTGAAATATCTGCATTACAAAACTCACTATAATGCTTTTGACACCTTCATGCTTTACTGCGGGTTGGGAAGAAAAAGCACCACACTTTCAAAGCAGCAGTAAAATTTCAAACAGGAGTTTTCTTATTAATGACCGCAATGAAAATATATGACCTCAAAATACTTTGAAAAAACATTACAAAAATGCATAATAACTCTATAAAATTTGACAGAAATCACTTTGGTAAGGCAGTTTCTTAAGAGATTTTTGAGAAACGTGATCTCAAGTACTATAGTCACAAGGACTCATCAGTTTTGCTGTACTCCTGTGTGTGGCAAGAGTTCAAAGTGAGTATCTCTGGCTTTCCTGGTAATATATGAAAGACAACATGTTCTAAATACACCCCATCATTCACCTGACCTTTACAAGGAGGTCTGTGGATATTTGAGCCAAATAGAAAGACAGTGACTGAGGCTGAGGAAGGAAAATGGTGCTAAGGTCAGGCAGGAGCACAGCACATTTGCAGTCTAAGGGATTCCCTTTTAAAACACTCCATGGGACTCCTAAAGATGAAGTAACCCACCATCCACTATTTTTGGCAAGGCAATGGCTCACTGCTCTGCACTGGGCTTCACTACCATGTCCTTGCTGTCAAATCCACAGGCACAGAGGCTTTGCTGGAGTCAGCAGAGTAGTGCTGTCTTGACCCTGGTACACCCATGCCCTGGAGACACTCAGAAATCAGCTGATAAACTAAAAAATGCACAGATGTGGCAAACTGGCACCCACAGCCCCAGTGCAAAAGGCAGCTATGTGCATAGACAGAAATGTGGCTGTATTACTTATTACGATCCTTGTGCTTCCCAGAGCTGCTAATTACACTTTATTAACATATAAAACCATGGCAAATTTAGTAGCTAATAAAATAAATGGGACAGTGGACATGAATAATCAATGATGGAGATGCTCAATCCCTCTGGAAAAGTTGAAAAGACAAAAAAATATGAGTGATAAATCATGAAGATGAGGGTTTGAAAGGTTACATAGAATAAGGAGTGCTAGACAGGATAAAAAAAATATCTCTGGATGGTTTGAGGGGATGGAAAAGCAATGGGACAACAAATGGGGTTGGTAAAAGGATATTTCAAGACAGAAAATGCTTAACAGGATACCAGCCACATGACTGCTTCAGACTTTGCTTCTCATCTGTAAAGGTGGCAGCAGCTTGATCACCAAGCAGTCAGACCAGTATACAGCCTCTGTTTTACCACCAGGGCAGTAAAGATGCAGGAGGAGCTACTGGAGAACAGATTAGCTGACATAATGAGCTCTCGCTTTGTTGAAAATAAACAAAGCTAACAACACTTAAGTTTCAACTGCTCACCTTCAGAGCAATGCAAGACCTCGCTGGCCTTTCACGACAGTAGCATACAGCTCATTTTTGCTTTCCCTGCTCCCGTTGTGCGACTCCAACCAGGATAGAGACAGACTGTGTCTGAAAAGGTCTTCAGAAGCAAAGTTGCCCCAGGTGGTAATTCACATTCACTGCCCAAATGCTACAGCGAAGCAAGAGCTGCTTATTCTATGACCTGGTAGACAAGCATTCTGGTAATTGGGATTTGATGGCTTATTATAACACAAATGCCTTACAGCTTCCTGGCATTTATGTGGGTTTTATGCCAGCTTATCCTGGTAGGAAAGCTGCTGGCCTTTGGGAAATCTCTGCTCTTTAGAAGTTCCACTTCCAGGGTAGCTTTTCTTTTCTCAGCAGCAACCACCAAGTTGTTCACAAAGCTCAACCTGGCTACAGGAGCAGCTGCACCTTGGCTATAATGCAGACTCTTTATGTGTGCTATATTCCTATCGTTATGAGATCAGATCATTTGAATGTTGTGATTACAGACACTGCCATAAATAATGTGGCTGACCATTTGTTAAGCAGGTAAACTGAGACTTGTTTAAATAACACTACAATTGCTGCTAGAAAATATTGGCTGCACATCGAAGTAAAAACTGATGATGCTGTAGATCAGCATAAATAATTGTCCTTCAAGGGTAATAACAAAAGAGTGATGGCATTGGGCCAAAGTAAAACATTAGCACAAAGCAAATTTTGTCTACCAGTCAGCAATTATACAGATACTGTCTATACGTTAATGCAACTGAGAATAGAAACTTTTTACCTACTGCAGTTTCAAAGACAGTGTGCATGGAGAGAAATGTTTCCAGTAAGCATTTTTAAAAGAGCAAGTTGTTTTTTTTCACATTAGCTTTTAATTTGCAAGAAGAGAAAGAGGGAACTTGTTAAACATTTCAAACAGATTCTTACTGTTTATCAGGTGTTCACCACACAGAGAAGTAGAAAAACAAGCAGCCTGCCCAGTAGCCTGCACTGCTTTTTGATGCAGATTTTTAAAAATGTAATCATTAATTGGACAGCATATAAAGAGACCTCTATTGCCATGCTTTTTTAACTTGTTTCTCTTTAGCAACCTTTTTTTTTTAACGTATATATATGTGATCATGACCTTTCTATTCTTATAAAAGAGGCAAGGTACTCTTCAAGAAATAATGGGCAATTCATAATTTAAACACATTGAACAAGCACTCTGCTACTGACCAAGTGAATACTGTGGGCCATTGAGAACAAGCTGTTAGCATCCTTCCTAAAAAGGGCAGCTCAGTTCTCAGGGACAGATGACATTCATTCACTGATCTGATTAGGATTACAATGGAAAGCCTTACTCAGCACAGCTCTCCTTGGAGAATGAACATATGTGCACGTGTATTGTCAGTATTATATAAATACACAAAACTAAGAAAATCTTTCCTGCACAACACGGGGCAGTCTAAACATTAGTTTTCCATTAGCTAACTTCCTGATAAGATCTCTGGACAGGATTTTTAAAGAGCTTATATAACTGATTCTACAAAGCAATTTGTTAGTCCTCTCCCATGGGCTAAATACTTATTTCTGTAATCTCTCCAGTTGTAGCTTTCAAAAACAAAGGCTTTTATAAAAAGGAGGCCCATATTAGCTACAGCTCTACTATTTGGAAAGTTACATGCTAAAATCAGGCTGTTATTATGTTTGCCATTCATTCAGCAATCACTAAAGGATACACAGTCATCACATATCCAGGAACTAACATCCCTCACCTCTGCACAGGGAGTCCAAGCGCAGAAGGGCTTCTCAAAATTAAGATATCAAAGTGGTAGTATGCCCACCTGGGCAGGAAATATTTGAGTGTACATCCAAGAAATATGGATGATAACAGGTATGTCACTATTGTGCACCTTCTAGCAATTTTTTTCAGCACCTTTACAGATAATCTTGAGTGAGATCACACAACATGTGCAGGAAGCTGAGTGATCCGACCTGGCCAGCACAGGTTCATGAAAGGCAAGTTCTGCTGACTAGCCTCACCTCTTCTATGATCAAGTGATCCAACTGGTGGATGAGGAAAAGGTCTTTAATGTAGTCTACCTAAACTTCAGCCAAGCCTTTGACTCTGTCACTCATGGTATTCTACTGGAGAAGCTGGCTGCTTGTGGACAAGTAGACTCTGCTGGAGACTCACTATGGGCCCAGAGACTGGTGATGAATGGAGTTAAATACAGCTGGCAACCAGTCACAAGAGGTGCACTTTGGCCACAACAACCTCAGGCAACACTACAGGCTTGGGGTAGAATGGCTGAAAGACTGTGAAGAGATTAAGGACCTGGGGGTGTTGGTCTACACTTGGCTGAACATGATCCAGCTGTATACCATGGTTTAGTAAGCAGTATTGGTGGAAGGTGAACAGTCAGACCAAATGACCTTAGAGGTCTTTTCCAACCTTAATGATTCTATGATTTATCATGTTGTTAAGCTGTTCAGACAATTTCAATATTATCCAATCTGACAATGACAGAAGTTTGAAAGGAGGGAGGAGCTGAAACACCAGGGAGTGAACTGTGGTAGTCACCCTCTCACAAGAAACCACGGCTAAAAGATATAAATTAACCATCCTACACAAAAACTCTGCATGCACATATTTCATGTTGATCACGTTTCAAGGCACCTATAACTTTACAATGGACATGCCAACTACATTAGTTGATTTTCCTCGTAGAACATTTCACTTTTACTGAGATCAGGTGACATCTTAGAGCACTGAAGGAAAAATAATGGATTCCCCTCTTCCATTTGTTTCTTTTGGGAATGAGACTGTCAGAAACATCTTTCAGCCTTTTCTTTGTTTTCTTTGGTCTTTGGAAGAACAGAAATGGCAAGGTATTAAAGAAAGAAGAAAGCCACAAAAATTGTAATGGTACTGCAGTGAATTAATGTAATGTTTGCTTATAAATCAACTACAACTGCTGCATCTTCAAAGTGTTTTTTTAAAATTTAATTATATTAGCATGATTACAAGTGGTACAATGGTGTAGTGTATTACTTGTTTCCATCTTCTTGTTCCCTGACCACTGCCATGGCCTTCTGTAGGTATTGCTCCAGTACATTGCTACATCCATATCCTGCACTATACTATGCACTCTTGGTGTATTACTGCCACTTAATGAGTTTTCTCATCCTTAGCATATTTTAGAAGCGCAGGTCTTTTACAGAAGTCAGTAGTCAAAGTTGTCCTGACCCACTAAAGAATAAATCCCTTTTCTCCAGGATTGGAGTATGGCAAAAGGAGAGCTAAGATCACAAACAAAACTGCTAGTGACCTATGTCTGTAGAACATCAATGTAATTAAAAAAAAAAAAAAAAAAAAAAAAGCAGTATTCTTTGCTATATTACAGTAACAGTTCTAGCTTTATACTGGTCATCTTTAATTCCTTCAAACTACATAAACACTCTGTATTACTCTACTTAGGAAATAGTATCTGAAAACAGACTAAGATATCTCCAAAATGTATCCAGTCTTTGACAGCTATTACCTTTAAATGGTGGGATAATTTACAGGAACATACCTGCTACTTTACCTTGAAACAGCTATACGTAACATTCAGAAAGCAGAAAATTCAGGCTAAAACTGCAGTGCTCAGAAATTTACTCTCTCCACTACAGTAAAGAAAATTTCAGCAGCATTAATCATTAATCTAAACAGACATTATACAATACCTGAGCAGTTCACTTGAACTTTTATCTAGTGAGATTATCACTCCTCTGAAGGCTAAACTGGACCACTGGACCAGCCTAGCGCTCATGGCAGCTAGCAACTCATGGCTGAGTTGGACAAGATGCAAGGGTGCAAGGACCATGCAAGGGTGCAAGGAGCTGTATGTAGCCTTGCTGGATACCACATTAGCTTCACAACTGCCCTGGCTCTGGAACTGAAGACCGTACAGCAGTCATGCTGGAAGGGCATTATGCCACTTTGCTTCAGGATCCAAAGAAACAGCTTTCAAGCTCTGCACAACAAGCTCTACAATGGCAGGCCAGAGCAGAAACTCTGGAATGATCTCTAGTCAGATTTCTTAAATTCTCTCTTTTCTCCTTATAAGAGAGTAGTTACCAGCTTGTCATTTTACATATTTAAAAAAAAAAAAAAAAAAAGCATCTTAAAAAAAAAAAGACAGAAATTTAACAATACACAGAAATCACTGCAACAGTATTTGACTGTGCACTGAATGGTCTCTTGAGAACACTGACCCCTTTCAGCAGCCTATTTTATTTCTTTGTCTATAGGCCTTCACTGTTTTGATGGCATTGATAGTCACATATTGCATTTCAGGGAAGGACAATAAATATCAAATATCTCTGTCCCTACTGCTGTGCGCACTGGACAGTGTATCAGTGCTTACCCTAATACACTAAACCAACTGGACAGCTTCCAAGAGGGGAAAGAAAAAAAGAAAGAAGAAGAGAAAGAAGATTCAGTCTGCTGTGTAAATATTTTCCCTACAACTCCCACCTGGAAACAGATTTCCTTTTAATTTTGGTTAGCCTAAATTTCGGACAATTTCACATCAGTGGCAGATTTCCTGTGTAGAAAACTATCACTGTTTCAAAGCACTAACTTGAACCTTTTTTAAGCTTAAAATCAGAGTGCAGCTTCACTGGGAAAGGGGTGATTTCTAATCTCCGGAACAGATCCAGGATTCACTTCTAGACTAACAAGACTGCAAATTCAAATGTGGAGATAGATATAAGAGAACAGAAGAAGGAGGTGTGAGACACAGGACTAAATTCAGACACCACTTTTTCAGTATTTCTTGCTTGCAACATTAAGATCTTCCCATGCCCAGTGTTCTGGCTACTGCTGATCCTGGTTGGATTTGTGTAGGTGCAGCTCCTCGCCAATCAGGTGAAGAAGCTAAAGCCCTGCTCAGTCTACAAACTTCACTTCAGAAGCCACATGCCCAAAATTAAGGCATTTCAGTTCTTGGCATCATATCATAGTCCCCCTGTGAATTTGCCTCAAATGTACCAGTCTGCAACGACCTCTCCATTTGCCTGGACTTTCCTGTGTTTGTGCAAGAAAGATAACAGTAAGCAGGGTAATTATTTATCCATTCATTTTTTCAACAGTGTTTTTAACCTGCAGGATACTGAATTGTTAGTGCCACAGTCTATGCTATCAGCAGTTCTTTACATAAGAATCTGAATAACTCATGAGCAAACTTACTGATCTGGCTGTTAGAGAAATATAGAATGAGAGATAGAGCACTGAATTTTTCTTTAACTTTGAAAGCAAATAATTGAGTTAGGAAAACTTAGAAAATGAACTACAGTCTTTAATTTCTCGTTTTCTTTGGGTCTGGCCTTGATAATGCACCAACGTTCTGGCTGTTGTCCAGCAGCGCTTGCACAGCATTAAAGTCTTTGTTTCTAACTCTGCTCTCCACTGCCTCCTGCAGTGAAGTTGGGAAGGGACACAGCTGAGACAACTCCCTGAGCTGGCCATTGGGTATACCATACCGTATAAATACATGCTCAGCAATAAGCACCAGGGAGAACTGTCTTCTAAGGTAGCCATTGTTCAGAGACTTGCTGGAGATTGGTCTGATTTTGGGATGTGATGAGTGACTGTGTTTGCATTATTTGGTGTTTTTTCACCTTTCCTTCACTTACTAAGCTGTCTCCCCTAACCTACAAGTTCTTCTCACTTTTGCTCTTCCTATTCTCTGCCCTGACCTGCTTGGAGTGTGAGATGAGCAAGCAGGTGTACTGTTGCTTGGTATTGACAGAGGTTAACTCATAGCAGCCTGCTTTGGCACCTGAATAGGAACTCAAGATGCATTCAAGACAGCAATAGACTTGATAATAGTGTGCTAGAACAAACTTTTTACCTAGCTGTTATTTGGCAGGCTCTTACTGCTGCTGATCACAATGCTGTTCTCAGTCAAGTTTCTTGTTCTCTTACTTGCTCCACTGCTTTTTCCTTTTCTTTCTGTATAAATGTGAAGGGTTGTTAATGGCTGCTTTCATCTTTTGCAGTGTTATCACTTAATTTTGCTTTGCCTGGGAGAGTTACGATAAAAAAATTGGCCTCCAGCCTAATCTTGTATGTGGCCCCTGCATTGCTACCATCCCAGTACTCTGGAACCATCTTGTGGAGACAATTGGCAAATAGCTCTTTCTCCTCTAGTCCAAAAGCCATTTCATGAAAGAAGGAAGAAAGAAATCTTCTGCTCCTCCAGGGCAGATGCTCCCACCCATATCGCAATGGGCCTCCAGTTTCTTGAATACCCCTATGTAACCAAATTGCTAAGTATTATTGTATGCACTGCAGCTGATGATGACTTCACATAAAATTAAGTAGCCAGTTGGAAATGCTGTCAAGGAACATGACCCGAGAAAATCAATCCCTGGGTGGCAAGGTGCGTGAGCCTTGTAAAGGACTGGGTAAGTGTGCCAGCGAACAAACCTGAGCTAGTTTTAATGCCCAGCAGTCCAAGCCAACCCCTCTCCTGGATGACCACTGTAACAGATGGATTCCAAGTCATGGAAAAATGAACTGAATGGACATCTGATGGGGATGGCCCATAGATTAACTGAATGATACTTAAGTATACATAAAAATACCAGGGGGAAGGAGGGTGCTGAGGATGTATTGGATATGAACTACAAATAGTACAGAATAAGAAATAGAGATTTTACTGGGTCTGGCTGGCATGGAGTTGTCTTCATACTATGGTGCTTTGTTTTGGGTCTGTGACTGAAATAGCCCTGATAACACATCAGTGTTTTGCTACTGCTCCTCTGTGTTTGCACAGCAGCAAAACCTTTTCCATTTCTCATTGTGCTCCCTTCTTACCTCCCTCATGGGTAGGCTGGGAGTGGGCAACAGGTTGGGAGCATACACAGCTAGGACAGCGGATCCAAACTGCCCAAACAGATACTGAATGCCAGCAAGCAATAAAACAAAGTAGCTATTACTTTTACACTAGGTTGGCATTGGTTCTCTTTTCAAGGTTGTGAGTGATCACAATTGCACCACTGGTTTTTTGCTCCATCTTCTCCCTTTTCCTTTACCTATTACGCTGTCTCACTGTCTCTATCTCAACCCATAAGTTCTTTTACTCGTTCCTCCAATTCCACACTTGCTTGCCCTGGGCAGGAAGCTGTGAGGGGCCAGGGGTAGAAAGGGAGGTGAGTGAAGAAGAATCTATGTAGGTTCTTAGCTGCTAGAGGGGGAGGGAGTCATTGTTCTGTCCTCCATTACTGCACACAAGGACTCCAGTAAAACTCATTTGACAAATGGTAGAGAGGGATGTTCAATGTAAAATTGTAATGTCTATCTACACTCTAGCAGTGGAGAGAACTAAAATCATGCTGTCAAAAGGCCACATGGTGCCTTCTGAGGAAAAAAAAGTTCAGTTTTTACAGTCTTTCCAAAGTATCTTAATTTTACTTCTCTGTATGCAAAGTGTATAAGGAGCATGCACTCAAGCACTGACATTTCCTAACTCTTTCATGATACTTGCTATAGCAAGGTAACTGTAGTCATCTCAGATTCACACGACTGTAAATTAAATGAGGTTCATGTGCATGGTGTCTGAAATATAGACTTCTTCTCTCATAGACATACAATGTTACAGCAATATCACTAAGATGAAATAACAGATTGTAGAGTCACAGAAATATCCAAATTATCATAGTGTCACTGCTACGACATAATACTGGATTATCAGCAAAATGATTTGTGTTATTGTCTGCTCTCTGCTCTTATCTAGCTTGCTCACAGGAAATAAAAAAATGATTCTCACTGAAAAAAGTTCCTATTTCAATATCCCATTAACAAAGCTTTTTACTGAAAAATTGGAAAGTGGATGTCAGATTAAGAAAAAGACAGATGAATGATCATATCTGCAATTACAGCAGCTCAGGAAAATGTCACTGTCTCGCTTATGCTTCAAAACATGGAATTGGTCTGTTAGTGCCAGAAGGATTCCCCTCCCTGTATTTTGCATGTTTGTTTGGAGGGGAGGGGGATGAGTCACCTTCTCAAATCTTTTTCCTCTCTATACCAGCTATCCCATATTCTAATGGACAACACCAATACTTCAGGGATACTAACTGGAAGCACTGAAGACAAACTTCAGTTGCATTCTGAAAAGTTATTATTTCAAATAGTAATGACTTTTCACAGAAAAAAAAAACCAAAACAACTGTATGGCTATGAACATAACATGTACTCAGGGTTCCTATGTCATACCCCTATGAATCTCTCTTGAAACTGTGAACAAAAGCATATTTTGCTTTTCCTTGTCTAGCCCTCATATTTTTATGGAAACAGCAAAGGATCTGATCAGTCTGTATTCTAGGTCTGCATTGTCAGTGATAATGTGCAAGTCAGACCGAGTACATAGGTAGCTCTGAGTAGTATGCTGAGACTGTAGAACTGACAGGGACAGAAAAAAGACAGTATTGGTTAATAGAGCATAATGGAATAGAAACTGGCTGGACATAAATCAGGAATGAAAGCTTCAATGTAACAGAATTAACAGAAATTTTTGTGGTTATTTTTTAGTTTAGTTTTTAAATTATACAGTAGCATTTTTGTTGTTGTTTAATATTATGTGAAGATTAACCAGTGAAAATCCTCACTGTGGAAATCAGAAAGGGGACATGATGTGTAATGCCTGCTGATTTCATCTAACTTCTACAATATTACAATCTCCTTTCTAGCACTGACATCCTTTGTCTCCTGCCTAATGTCCTGCTTCCCCTATTACCTGAGAACTTCATTAATTAATGCTAGCAGGATAACTGATGAACTTTGAAGATCCAGCACATACTTTTTCCTTCATCCCAGAAAATATGTTGCTTTGAAAAAAAAAACAAAAAACAAACAAACAAACAAAAAACCCCAAACATATTTGCTCCTTGAAGGGGTTCATGCAGCCAGTGAGGTCTAGTAAGATTAACTCTGCTCCAGAAGAGCTATCAGCTGAGCAGACAGATTAACAAGATCTCACATGTTGCATGACATCTTCTGCCTCGCTAATTCCAAACTGCAATTTCTAAGACTTTTTTAAAACATACCATAAAGAAAAACTGCAAAGATGCAGAATCGATACAAAACAACTGCTTAGAACACTGCACTACCCAAGTTCACTAAAATCACACTGAATAATATAAATGCTGATATCCACAAGTGAGGAGCTGCTACAAGAGTATCAAAATCCCTTCCGTGTCCCAGATAATTTTCTTCAATGGACATTTTATATTCTGAAGTAGGAAGGTACGAGTTAAATAGCTGAGGTAGGAGGTCTTGTATTGGCCTTGTTTACATATCAGAGGGATGTTAAATATCTTTCTTCAAAAAAGCCAGTTAGCTGTTAATCATATACAATTTGGTGAAAAGACTGAGAGGGAACCTGATTAATGTTTATAAATATCTAAAGGGAGACGGGGGACAAATGGATGAGGCCAGGATCTTCCCGGCAGTGTGTATCAATAGGAGCAGCCTAAAACTTGAAGATAAGAAGTTCCAAACAAACATGTGATGTTTAAAATACACCTGTGCAACCTATTATAGGGGACCAGCACTAGCAGGAGAGTTGTTGCATTCAGTGATCTCTCGAGGTCCCTTCCAACCTCTGCAATTTTGTGATTCTGTGTAATTTGTTGCAGAGGATCCTGAATCAGTTCTTGTGCTCCTCCTGCATTAAGCTAGCCATCACAGTGCAGCTAACAGGTTCTCAGCAGATCTGAATGATCCATCAGCTAGCAGCAGCTTACTTGCACTGCAGTAGAGTCAGACAGGAGTAAGTTAGAACTAGCTTGGATGTCTCTTCATCCTGTTGTATCCACATTTACCCTGATCCATCTATTACAACCCAAACACAAACTTTCCTGTTTCATCCTCCTACTAAACTCACATAAAAACCTTATAAAATCACTTCTTGATGCATCGAGAGTGGTACATTAAACCAGGGGGGTCTCCCATCAGACAATTCAGTAAATACCTTAAAACCTGCCTCCTGAAGGATATACAAATCATACAGTTGAAGTACAAAAGAATGTAGCAAGGAAGAGAGGACACAGATCTTTTTAAATTTTGTTCTAAGGAGAATCTAAGTTCTGGGAAGGTTTTCCTGGGCTACAAGAGAGCCTAAGACTCAGGGCTGCAGACTAAGTAGGGAAGTAAAACATCCATATGGTGCCACTCTTAATGTAACAGTCCAAGGCTACCACTTCAGCTTGCACTAGCTGATATAGATGTTATTGCAGCTCACACCACCAGAGAAATCAGTTCACCCATCAATTTGTTGTCAGATTCACAAGCTCTCAAGATTATTAGTTTTTCAGCAGAAAAAGTGTCATGTTGCTTCTCTTAAGGGAAAAAATAAAACTATTTTACAAATCAAGTAGCAAATAGCATTCATTTTTCCTAGGGATTCAGACTGCAAGGGTTCTTTGAGCATAAATGAAATTTGCACTATAACAGCAACACAGAGGGAGCTAAATTATAATAACAATATGACTCGATCTAGTCAATGTTCTCAATTGTGGTACCAAAGATTTCCTTCCGAATTTTTGCTACCCTCAAGTAGCAAAACCAGAAATCACCAGAGTCCAGTGGTCTAACAAAAGAACTTTACCACCAATAGGGTGTACATTGATCTAGGTACTACTGAAGAAGCTCAACAGCAAGTTTTGCCTATTTAGAAGGCCAAGAGGGTATACAATGGTTTTGATGTTGTCCCACTCTATGTTCTTATCTCTAAATCAGAGAAGTACGGATTTGAAGGTCTACTAATAAGTGGATAAAGAATTGGCTGGATGGTTGAAGCACCAGACTGTTGTAGTCAGCTGCTCTATGTCCAGGTGAAGGGGCCTTGGGCAAGATGTTCTAGTGCCTGATTTAGTGGTTGGCAATACTGCCCACAGCAGCAGGGTTGGAACTAGATCATCTTTAAGGTCATCTTCCCAATTGAAGCCAATCAATGATGCTATAATTTCAACATGCATTAGGCATGCATTCCAACAGTATTAGGGTATACAGCCACACTGTTCGTTGACAACTGTAACAACTACTTACTCCACAGTATCGATCATCACTGAATATCTGTGGTGGCAATGGATTGCCTTGTGCAGGCTGCCTGTCCTCAGGAATATTTTTATACATCCACTGTCTTTTCTCCTCTGACATCGTAATATCCACTTCTTCAAACTCTATGCGATTGGCTTCTAGAAATCTCACCACATCTTGTTGCCTCTTCTTTATCTAGATGAAAGAAAAAAAAACAAAAACACAATACATGAGAGCAAGTCAACCATAACCCAGATATGTTACAAACCTGAGTACATTCCTTCTCTCCTGTCCTACTTCCACATGACAGAAAGTCAAGAACTCAGGAAGAAAGGGGAATTTTTTTTTCAGTTTTAAGTTCATAGACATTAAACACTGCTGTTTCTCTACAAGTTGACAAAGGTTGCACCTTCTCATCCCATTTTTAGAAGGCTGTCTCTCTAGTTCCACTGTGGAATTTTCAGCCTTTCCCTCTGATGAATCTTTAAAAAGATAAATAAATGAAGTGTGTGAGAACAAGAAGTAGAAATTAAAAGATATAGCTGGTTTTCAAAACGACTGAGGGCTAAATTTTTGAAGCATAAAGACAGATAGAAATGTAAGGTAAGCAACCGAGCAAATCTGAGAAAAGTCCACTCCTATAGGTGACCACTGAGATAGACATGTTGGCATGCGTGAAAAAAAAACCATCAGTTGCACATATTTGTTTTCCTAGACACCAAGATATCTCATAAAAATGCAGCTCCACGGTTCCCTGAACAAGGCTTGTTGAATCTTTAATTAAGAGCGTCCGTCTGCATAATGCATGTGTCTAAAAATAAGCATGATTTCATCTCTTGAAAATTAATTTCACCACAAAAAAACGCACTAGGTACATAATAGATATATGGGGTTTATTCCCTCCAAAGAGATTATCATCTTCATATGAAAGCCTAATAGAGGCAAAACACCAAAAGTTTTTAGCTCATTGCAGCTAAGGTCAGCTCTTAACAGCTTGCAGGGCTTCAAGCAGATCCATCAGGTGAAGACCATCTCTGCCTCAAACAGGATGTGATAGCAAGACAGCAACCTTTGAAAAGAAAGTCTGCAGAGCTGAGGAACACTAGCTGTGCTCATCTGTCTCCACCTGCTCTGCATTCTCTTCAGTTCATTTTGTATTTTCTGCATCTACTTAATGAAACAATCTCCTTCAGAAGGAAGCTATATCCTGTGTTTTTACAGCTATAATCAACTGCATTATTTGAAGAAAAAATAGCACTTTAATAATTTTACAGTATTCCTGGAGTGTTGTATCCACACAGTTGCTGATTGGCATAAAGCCCAGGTGGATGAATCATGCCTGCGGGCATCATATGACCCAAATACTATATGGAAATCAGGATCTTTAAAGTGCATGTGCTAGCTGCTCTTGTCACACAGCCCATTGCATCCACCTAAAGGCAGCACAAAAACACACATCTTTTGGAGGTAACAATGATGGTATCACTGCTCATTTGAACTAAGAGAGTAGCCATCTCAACAAACCAGAAATACAAAAGTCTTAAATGATTACTGCCTTTCTACGTGAATTTGTAGCTGTTGGTTTTTTTGTTGTTGGTGGTGGTGTTTTTTTCTCTATTTCTTACATAAGCTATATTAGTTTTTAGGCATACCATAAAAGAATCGCTTTTTCATACAGAAGGCAGCTCCAAAAGTTGCATGAAAGTAATACCATATCAATAACAGGTAAATTCCTGCATCGTCATCACTGCTGGCACCAATACTTGACTTCTACTGCCTCCCTAAAAATTGTGATAAGGAAATTTATGGTCAATGTAGGAGCAAAGTTTCAAGAGAAGACCAAAGTAGGATTTATTTTATTTTAATGGTGATTAACAAGCATTTATTAAAATAGAAATAAGACACCTAAAGAAACATGTGGAGATGTCATTTGTTTGCAATGAAGTACTGCTAAAACCATCTTGAATTCTACCTCTATGGCATTCATCAGCTTCACAGGTTGGTCCAGCTAGCAGATGACAGAGCAGCATCCCAATGCAGAGCAGCATGCCCTCGCCAAGTCTTTCAGACCTGCACTCCTCAGAGTGGCCGTGCACTGACTGCACAGTCGGGACAATCCCTGGCATGCTGTGACATTCAAGTCACTGCCGTAAGCTGTTTGTGAGACTAAGGCAGCCTTGGGCAAAGCTTTCCATGCCCAAGCCACATTTTGCTGTATATGTAATCATTTCATCTGCTATAAAGTGAACTGCAGCTCAGTTTTAAGCAGTTCCCTCACATTTTACCCTTCACACTATGAGAATTCTCCCACAATCACACACTTCCTAATCTCTCTCTTTTATTTTTATAAAACTAATTAAGATGTTGAAGGGAAATAAATTGGCTGGGGGGGTTTTGAGCCAGAAGATTTGCAATTCTGCACACGACATCTGCAGGAGTTATCAGCTGTGGATGTGCCAGCTGTATAAATTGAAACAAAATGCCTTGAAAAATTTTAGGCAGAGAAGCAACATCATCTCCTCCTTCAAGTGATTTGATTGAAGTTTGTAAACTGAAGCAGGAGAAATGCTTACATTAAAAATCCTATTAAATTATGCCTTGTTGTTTAAGATTGATGCTCAGAGCATCTGTGGCAACTGAAACCAGCTGATTGTTCCCCAAGAAAACCACAGGATCTTTGTCTTCCCATACAACTGGATCTGTGCCTCAGGCATGCGTCAGCCTCACAATCCTGCCTGTAGTTATTGTTTGTGATTACTCCAAGCTAAAAAAACCTCCAGCATTCAACCAAATGAAGCCCTCAGCAGGCCAACATGCCCCAAAGGGCAGTGACAATTCCTCCTTCCTCACTAGCCTACACAGAGGACCTGAGCTCCTGCCCAAAGCCCAGGGAAGATTAATGCAGCCTCAGGTGACAAACTAGGTGCATGCTTTAGTCCTCTTCATGCAACTAAGCTTTGCATCTTGCTTCTTCCTAGCTTTCTAGGACTCGATGCAACTTAAAGGATCCTGAAAAAAAGTGTTCATACAATCAGAAATACCATGATCACAAAACCTCAGTTTATGGCTATTTATACAATAATTTTTGAAAGCATTTATATCCTTACATAACAGACTGCCTTAGCACCAAAATATTTTGCTTTTGATACATCTTAAAGTATCAGAAGATGCTGAAAGATAAACATGAAAACAAACACCCCCCTGTGAAGTCTCAAAATCCTCCACACTTCATTCTATATTCCATGAAACTCCAGCTTCAATACGCAACCTATGCATCTCATCTCAAAGCATGCAATTAAACATAGATTTGTTTTTTTAATTCCCTTGTAGTTATGAAATTAATATTATCCATAAGCGCAAACACGAATAGGCACTATTATATCTTTTTGTTAAGCAGCAACACTGATCATGAAACAAAAATCAGTATCTCTTTACATGATGTTATTCTAATCTCTCTCCAGCACGGCGGAGAAAATTCTAAGCTAACAGTCTGCTATGATAATCCAATGGCTATCTTCCATGTTCTAAGCAGGATGATTGTTTTCTGAACTTCTGCTTTCATGGATTTAGTCTTGCTTTTAATTTACATTTCTATTCACTCAGAAATATAAGACAGGAAAGAAACACTCAAAGATGTCTCCATTTATCCCAGCATTGGAGACAGTTTGCTTAGGTGGATTAAAAAGCAGCAATAATAAACTGTGCATTCTGATATACAGAGTTGAAGTGAGTTAATCACTAGTTCAGTAGCTCAATATACAAAAAAAGCCCACCTCAGCTAATATACACAGGCCTTCTCCAATGTCTTTCATTTCTTCATTTGATGTTGTCTCCCACGACATCCTTACAACAAAGCTGAGGAAGTGTGGGATAGACCAGTGGACAGTGAGGTGGGTTGAGAACTGGCTGACTGGCAGAGCACAGAGGGTCATCATTGGCGGTGCAGAGTCTGGCTGGAGACCTGTAACCAGTGGTGACCCCCAGGGGTCTGTGCTGGGTCCGGTCTTGTTCAACATCTTCATCAATGACCTTGATGAGGGGATAATGGCCACCCTCAGCAAGTTTGCCGATGATACGAAGTTGGGAGGATTGGCTGACACGCCTGAAGGCTGTGCTGCCATTCAGTGAAACCTGGACAGGCTGGAGAGCTGGGCAGAAAAAAACCGGGTGAGGTTTAACAAAAGCAAGTGTAGAGTCTTGCATCTGGGGAGGAATAATTGCATGCACCAGTACAGGTTGGGGGATGACCTGCTGGAGGGGAGCTCTGCGGAAAGGGACCTGGGTGTCCTGGTGGACGACAGGTTGGCCATGAGCCAGCAGTGTGGCCAAGAGGGCCAATGGCATCCTGGGGTGCATTAAAAAGAGCGTGGCCAGCAGGTCAAAGGAGGTGATCCTCCCCCTCTACTCTGCCCTGGTAAGACCTCATCTGGAGTACTGCGTCCAGTTCTGGGCTCCCCAGTACAAAAAAGACAGGGATCTCTTGGAAAGAGTCCAGCGGAGGGCCACGAAGATGGTGAAGGGCCTGGAGCATCTCTCCTATGAAGAAAGGCTGAGTGAACTGGGTCTGTTCAGCCTTGAGAAAAGGAGACTGAGAGGGGACCTGATCCAGGTCTATAAATATCTGAGGTGTGGGGGGCAGAATGGCGAGGCCGGACTCTTTTCAGTGGTGAGTGGAGACAGGACAAGGGGAAACAGACATAAGCTGCAGCATAGGATGTTTCGCACAAATGTGTGCAAGAACTCCTTTACAGTGAGGTGACGGAGCACTGGAACAGGCTGCCCAGGGAGGTGGTGGAGTCTCCTTCTCTGGAGATGTTCAAGACCTGCCTGGATGCCTACCTGTGCGACCTGCTGTAGGGAACCTGCTTCGGCAGGGGGGTTGGACTCGATGATCTCTGGAGGTCCCTTCCAACCCCTACAATTCTGTCATTCTGTGATTCATGATGATGTGCAGCAGATACAGGAGACTACACCGCAGTCTGCTTTGCAGATAATGCTTCAGAGGCATTGTCAGGCCAGACGGGACCATTGGGATTATCTGGTCTGACCTTTAGCATCCCTGAATTAATTTCTTTTAGGAGTAGGAAATTTCTTGCAAATTGTTTTCCCCTAAGCTCCATTCCTGAACTGTAAATGACAGAGAACCTGCAATGTTTTCTAATTGTTCCCAAAGTTAATTGTCTTTGCTTAAAATCCCTGCCTGCTTCAATTCAGAATTTACTTCACCTCCAGATTTCAGCCACTTACACTTCCATATTTTTTCTGTTAGACTGAAAAAAACTCTTTTACTATAAGATTACTGCTTCCCATACAACTTTAATCAGCTCAGGTCACTGCTTAACCATCTCCCAGCTAATCTGAACAGTGACGTCCAGTAAAAACAAAATACCTATTTCTCCCTTAACAGCAGAATAACAAAATGAGGGTGTTATCATCACAAATCATTCCCAGAATGGCCTAGAAATTCAGCAAAATTAGATGAGAGCCTACAAATGCACTTTAGAAGTCTGACAATTAAGAAGCCAAAATGCATCCCTTGAGACCTGGGTATCTCAAGGCAGAGGTGGTCCTGCTGTTCCTTTCCTTCTCAAACCTGGTCAGTCTTTCCTGATCCATGCCCTTACCCCAGTGCTGCAGCAGTCACACTATCCCGTCACTGACTCAGCTGAGAATGGAATGCAATGCATTGGGCAGGGGCACTTTCAGCATGCAGCACAATGACACAGTAAGATCTCACTGTTGGCTGTCATGGAGGTGGTGCAACATTGCTCCCTCTTATCATGCAGCTCCTACAGCTTCCCCTGCAGCAGCATAATGCAGGAAACGGTGGCACAAGGGAGGGAGAGGCAGTCAGGTCTTTACCATCTGCTCAGTCTTTATCAGTAGCAAAACCACACCCCAAGAAGACTCAGCAGAAGCTGAGCATGACAAGCAACAGGTCCCTGAAATACAAACTGAAAAAGCAGTATTTTGTAACACAAACACACAATCTAGCTCACTACCACAGCTGAAAATACCAGACGTGGAGCCATTGCCTTTTTAAGTCAAATGAATATACCCAAAGGGATTGTTGCACTGAGAATTGCCACTGTCATCTCACACACTCTGAGATTAACACGCAAATCCTCACAGTTCCATTACATTTGCAACATGCAGCAACTGAGCTTCTGCTGAACATCTTTCTCTGCCTGGCTGGAAAGCACAAGTGGCCCTGGCAATTTTTACTGCAGAGAGATGGCAGGGCTGTGACACAAAGATTCATATGATTAATTCATTGTTCTTGGCACAGGAAAATAGAGCTCAGCCACACACACAGGGAAAAAGGAGAGGAGAAACTGTGCCTTGATGGAGGAGGGTAGGAAAAAAAAAAGATAGAAAGTCAGTATTTCATTGCTGGTGGGAATACTTACATAAGTGGCTAACTGCCAAAGCCACCACTGCGTTACACGATAGAAGAGTCTCCTCGGAACAGACCCCCACATAGCTCAACACTTCATCCTGAAGAAAAGCTATATATACATATTTCAAAATCCTAAAAATTGACCCCAGAATGTTTCGGGCTGAAAATAAATAGAGCAGTCCCTGAGCAGCAGCCACATGCAGCCTGCAGTGCCCAGGGCTACACTAGCAGCAATCAGCCGCTTGCATACAGAGGCATAATTAAGGACATACCATATGAAATAGTTATGAAGCTGGGAGGGCAATCTGCTCAGTCTGCTCAGCTTAATGTAAAATCAGTCTGCAGATCCCTGGGAGCTGCTGAGACACTGCTTTGTGAGGCAATCTGCGTACCTTTACCTCTGCACAATACTTAGTAGGCGACCTCTGAGAGTCCAGTATTTCCAAAATGCAATTACAGTTGAGCCAGGTTTGGGTTTTAAGACTCCTCACTACATGCAGTGAGCAAAAGAAAACATCTTTAGTTATATCTGTAAAAAAAACAAAAGACAGTAAAATTTGTTCCATGCCCAATGCCTGCTAGCCTCATCTTCATATTGTTAGATGTTGAACTGTGATAAAATGCATTTAAATCATAGAATCGTAACATAGAATGGCCTGGATTGAAAAGGACCATTAAAATCATCTACTTTCAACCCCCCTGCTATGTGCAGGGTTGCCAACCACTAGACCAGAGCCACATCCAGCCTGGCCTTGTGTAGAAATGTTTCTACTACAAGTTGAAGGGGAACAGTTATTTAGGACAGTTTGTAAGAAAATTTTGTTCTCTGTTCGAGTAAACACAAAGGAGCCTTCAAAATAATTGAAGGTGAGTGTTTGCTGAGGGAGGTTCCTTATTTCAGTGGGTCTGTAATGGAGAAGCAGAGACAGACAGAGACCAAACAGAAAGGGGAAAGACCAAGAAGATAGATAAATAAGTAAATAAATAAATACATACATACATACATAAACAAAGGAAGGTTATTCAGAAATATCAACTACCAGCACCACCACGCAGAGTACCTTTCAGCTGCATGTAACTTGGAAAGCCTTTCAAGTCACTCCCAAGTCTACTTCTTTTGATTTCTTCTGTTTGAGGAAACAAGACTTGTCAGTAATGTACATGAATGAAGTAATTGATTCTATCATCATTTTCTTCTTGCAGTAGGAGCAACATGTTTCTGCAGCATTGAAAATCTACATATATGTGAACCTGTGACAGAGCCAATGAAACCAGAGGCTACAAGACCCAAATCTTGGCTCATTATTTCTCATCAGCTGGATCGATCTTCCAGTTAATTACATGAGGTCATATCCTATCGCATCAATGCAAAACCAAAAAATAGCATTGCTTGTGAAAATAAAAAATGGCTAATACAAAACTGGAAACTTTCCAACAGGAGCTGAGCCAGACCTCGGAAGTTCCAATGACATTGGAGCCCTGGTGGCCAGCACAGAACAGAAGACACCATGAGTGGTTAGTGAGCATGGCGGGGATAGGCTGATGGTTAGACTTGATGGTCACAGCCATCCAACCTTAGCAATTCTATGGATCTCTAAGCATCCTGCAAGGCGTTAGGGATTCATAAAGCATGTTGTCAGTTCCATCCTCCTGAAGGAACCATCCTGCAGGACTAGAATAACTCATTTCAAAACACTAACACATCAAACCATGGCTGGCAGCTAACTTCTTTCAAGATATAGACGTCTTTGCTCATGGTTTACCATGTTTCAGTGATTCAAGAGGCTGGTTAAAAAGAAAGTGCTATTTTCATGCACTTTTCCAACAGACATCTCTCAAAGTTGCCAGAGAACAATTTGGAACTCCTGTTTAGTATTCTACACTAAACTCCTTCTGTGCTATTCTCTTTTGTCAAATTGGCATGTTTATAGCAAGTTTTTTGCATTGTGAAAGAAACTCTTCCAACTAGTAACATCTATCTTCCTTTTCAAAATGTGTGCATAAACATGACAACTGAAACCCTTACTCATTCACCTCTCTTTAGTGATAGCAGAGTTTTCCTCCTAACAAAATATAAGCTGTTCTCTGACCTTCACATTATATCATCTTTATTCATATGCTTATTTCTGTAGGTAGATTCTGAAGGGTATCCTTTCTTCCCAGTAAAGTCCCAGTTCAGCAAATAGATAAGAAGCTGCCAAGTTTGGAACTACAGTAAATTCAGTCCTCAGCTCTATAATGCAGAGTAGAAAACTGATCTTTGAATCTCACAGAGTCTCCCCCAGTTGGTAGAGAGTAGTTTGGTGCACAGAAGTCCAGTACTGCTATGGTTGAAAACTTGTAGAGTTTTAGAGGTGTCAGTTAGTGTGAATCATGCTTGCTTGGTTGAATTATGATTTTTTTTTTTTTTGGTAGGAAATAAAACATGATAGCTATGTTTAGTTAATTTTCTTAGAACATATTAAATATCTGGTAGTTGATTAGAGTGAAAAAGCACTGAAGAGAGCCATTTCATAAGCATGTTTTGGAAGGTATGCAAGTGTTACAATACTCAAATTCTGCAAAGAAAAATAAAACACACAAAAGATTCCCCTAACAAATTCATTTACTCTTCCTTTTATGTAATATGTTTATCACCCAGACTTTTAAGATGAAAACAAACAATTGCTTTTTTTTTTTTTCCTTTTTTTTTTTTTTTGTGACATGGTGAGTCAGCAGAGCACTGAACGTGCTGTGAACTAGTTCTATGTATTTATCAGCCACATTGTTTTGTAACAATGAAGAAAGCACTCCCAGCTGTATTTTCTGTACGTACTGCAGATGAGATATAAAAGCAAACTCTTTGGAAAAGAACAAAAAGTAGGTCATGTTTCTTCTTTCTCATCAGCTTAAGCATCAAAACCCAGTGGTGCAGGAGTATTTATCTAATAGAATGCATAAAGGCAACTAGCAGCTCCCAAGGTGGAGCAAGTAATTAAATTAGCTTTGTTTTGTCAGGGCAGGGTCTCTGGAAGTCACCCCTCAGCAGCACCCATCTGGAGCTCACTGCTGCTCATCAGCTCGCTGTTGTCTCATAACGTGGAGCCACACGATGTCACAAACAGAAGCATCCTCACAGTCCCCTAGAGTTTCAAAGAGACATAAAGGCAAGCTGCAAGACCAGCAGGCCTGTTCAGGTTAAAGTACTGCCAACCCCAGCAGGACATGCAGGGTTTCATGGAGAACCTGCTCTCACATCAATACCAGCTTGTATCTGCACTTTTCTCACACAGCCACCAATCCTCCTCTGTGCATTCGAGGGCCTAAGTCAGCCCAAACACTTAGAAAAGACATCTTGCCTCTCTCTCTGAAAGACAATGGTTGCATTTATTTGCTTTCTGATCCTGAAGGATCAGAGACATCAGGATTCCACAGTGCTCCCAAGGATGTGAAAAACAAGTTTGTGCAATGAATCTGCCTACGTCCGCCCTTCTCTTCTGAGAGCCGCTATCCGTGCAGCACAGGCGTGCCATTGCCAACTAGATACACACACCTCTGATAACGCCCTTTAAAGTGACAACAGCAACAGCAACACCAGTCATTTGGAACGGGTTAACCTAAGTTTTTAAGGATATTTAAAGGTTTTCCCAGCATTATATGAAATAGCAACAGAAAAATGTATTAGTGGCTCCAGAAGATTGTCAAGTTTTAGATAAAATTGGACTGCATTACTGGAAAGTTCTAGAAATATGTTTTCATGAGACTGGGATGATGGATTTTGTTGATATCAGTCTCTAAACAAGAGCTGATTGCCAGTGCTATTATTCAGATCAATAACAAAATTACCTCTGCTTCAACTGAGAGCAGAGGGAAGCTTGTAACTTTATTAACAAACATCAATGCTTTTTCTTTACCAACAAACACAACTATATCCATATATTATGGATATAGTTATATAGGATATTATGTCTTCTTACAGCTCCTGGATATACACCTGCAGATCCCTTTCTTGATCTCCCCCAGCACAGCAGACAACTGATTACTATCCCACAAACTGCAGGCAGACCTCCTGTGAGGCCAGCTGGAGTCACCTCCACACAGCCAAAGGTATCACTCAGTACAACCCAAATAGTTTCAGATTCCCCCAGGGCCTGATGCGGGGCACCTTTGCTAGAAACCAGTCCTTGTGCAGGCAAGTCAGCCTCGCTGAGCAGGAAGGACTTCCCCCAGAGCAGGGCCATGAGGTCTAGCCTTCTCACATCAGAGGCTAGTTCTGCATCTCCTTTCTAATGAGTGTTGACTTCCTACAAGACTCCTCCTGAACAATCTGATGCTCTCTAATTCCTTCAAATGCCACTCCTGCCTCTGCTTCCATATGAACATAGCAGATCACTCAGAGATTGTTCAGGAAGATTGTCTGACCTTAGGAGATGCAGATCCAGATCAAATGTTTCATACATCCTGGTTTGTTTAGGTGAGACAGGGGTGATAACTGCACTAGCCCCGCAGTGACAGAAAGACAGGTTTTGGTTGATAATACTTTACTGTTCATCAGATCAAAGAAAGCTTTTTTTCAAATTGGCATATGAAAATTCATTTGCTTTTGTCTGAAAAACACAGACCCAATTCAACGATTAAGAAACCAGTATTTAATTAATTTGTAAGCATTGAGTTTGAAAGCATTCCAAATATTCACTCAAAAAGTTTGAAAGCGCAGATGATACCAAATATACTCTGCAACGTATGAAAACATCAAGAAATAAAGTAAACTAATTCATGAGTGTTGTGATGGAACTTCCATCAATGAAAAATTGTGAATATTTTTCCTGTCACGTTCTCTTGCTCCCAGAGGGACACACTTGGTTAACTCAGGGGACTTGTGTTAAAAGACTGGTAAAAAGAATCCCAGGCTGTGCCTCCTGGCATGTGAAGGTAAACAAAGCTTTGTCTCTTTGTAAAAGCTCAAAAAGCCAAAAGCAAACAGGAAGAACTTATCAGCATGTGTGAAGGACACATACAGGATCACGTGCTTTGATTTGGATTTGACACACAGTACAAGTTTGTGGTTTCAGGTCTCTGCCTACAGACAAAAACCTCCAACAGAAACTCTTCCAGCAGAGTTTGTGACAGAACAGTCCATAAGATGGGATGCTCAGAAAGTCAGACACTGTGGTTGTTGATGGCTTTGTTGCAAGCAGAAGCTTGCTACTCCCCTCTTGCCAACAGCTATCACTTACCCTGCAGCAGTGGCAAAATCGGACTTGTCTTTGTACTCAGATGCTCAGTTTCACAGCTCAAACGGTAACCAGCCCATTTTCAACAGCTGCAAAGGCTGCAAGCAAAGAGACATTTCTTCTCTCCAAAGGCTTTACAACAGGCAGAAAAGCAACCTTGAAGTTATCAGCAGTAAGGTCTGAAACTTACTAACCGTGTGCCACTGCTAACCATGCCAGAGCTCTTCAGAACAGAGATATTCTTTCATTACAGAGGAAGGGAAATAGTTATGCCACCACGTGTCCCTATCAGCCACTACAATTACATTGGTGAATAACTTGTGTAACTACTGAGACATTTTGAAGATGTCTCATTATCTGAAATGAGTTACTTAAGCACCATGAGTTACTCTTAAGCACAGGCCAGACACTCAGAATAAGAGCTGAGTGAGCATCTCAGCTTTAGCACTGCAGTTTACACAAAAGACATAAATCCATGTTTACAATGCTATAAGGTTTAGCCATTCAAATAAAAGAAGGGTCATTTTTGGCAGGGCCCAGCCAGATGCTGGTGCAACCAGCATGAGGCACAACAATATTGTTGTTTTTACTCTTCTGTGGATGTAAAAACTAAGTTAGCATCTATCAGCAATTTCAAGAAGCATGCGCACATATATATATGCACATGCATTATGTATGTGCATAACATACACAATATATACATATGCACCAAGATTGCATGCAGAAATCCACACTTACATATAAACATTCCAAAGGTAGATCAATAGATTTGTAGAGGCTTCTCCTAGACATTAGCTTCTACAAGTTTACTCCTTGTACTGAAATGAGAAACATCCTACGGTTTTCCAAACTCTCTTAGCAGGAGTGATGGAGATTAGTTATCCTGAGGTAAAAGAACAAAACTACCAACAATTCCTGGAACTGTTAACTGCCAGGACAAGCTCTGTGCTACTCAGGGGAGATGGACAGCAACAGAAGGGCATGCTGTTATTGATGATTAACATGAGTCACTGAACAACCTGTGCCTCCAAAGAGCTTCTCTTCATAAATTAGCCAGAAACACAGCTACTGTTTTCTCTGTGCCAAATTCAATTACTTTGCAGTGTCATACAATATTAAGTGTAGGTGAAAAACGCTTGTTCACTGATCTAAAATCCAGTTGTTATCTCTTCCTGTTACTGATGATAGAGGGAAACTCATTTTTTGAAAGATCCTCATCACTATAGCACCAATCACCTGAGAAATATGACATCTACAAGCTTTAGACTCAGCTCAGTCTGACTGGCAATGAATGGAGCAGCACATCCAAATGGAAGCACCACCATAGCCTTGCAAGACAAGAATCAAAAGATTTCACCCCAAGATGCTGGTCCAAAAGACAAGAAAGATAGTTTTGTGCCCACAGTACCTCCGTCTGAGACAAACACCGTGTTCAGTGAGTTCCCATGCTGATCTTGCACATCAGTCACCCCTTCCTCCACTCAAAGCACTTGAAGTTGGCCAACATTTCAAGAAAAATCAGGTCATACTGCTCATCTATCTAAGCCCCACTGAAATTAATCTGATTTTCATTTTCAAATATTACAATCGAAAGTAATTGTAAACTGTTTTCATCAATAATCACAAGGAGAAACAAGGAGAAAACGCCACCGCTAGCTCTATGTTTCCCTTCATATCACTAAGTATGAAACGTGCCAGCTTCAGGGACTTGCTAAATGTTAACCACCTCCTGTAAAAACTATCTAAATGTTAAGCTGGAAGAAAACGCTGACCTACTGAAACATGACGGAGGTTTTGGACACACGGTAGATTTTAACTAGGGATAGTTTCCAAGCACTACAACATTTCTGTGTTCATTACTGTTCTTATCAAACTTTCACACCATGTGCAAAACAAAGATTGCAGTGTTTCATTTGAGATAGATCCCCACAGGAGCCAGCACTGGAGGCTGCAGCTGAGAAAACCACTGCCCTTAGTGAATTTGCTGGTAAAATGATATACAGCCTAGGTTACCAGCTTAGTAACAACTCTATATTTCCAGCTTGAACTCAGTTTGCCAAAGACAAAAGATGTCCTGATTTTCTGCAGTAAAGAACTACCTTAAATACTGATTATTTCTCCACAAATCCTAATTTCTTTTACATTACCCTCTTCCAGTAAATATGAGTGTGAACCATCTGAAATAAACAAACTGGAAAAGAAGAAGAGAGAATCTAAGAGAGGGCAAGTGCCAGTATGCATTCTAGATTTTTTTTTTTTTTTTAATTAAAATCAATAGCATCCATTTAACAAGTGAATTGGATTTATACAGAAGTACATTATCTCAGACAAGAATTCTAGAACTGGAATATTCAACATGCCCATAAAAAAGCAAGGATTATTTTTTTAACATATGAAGTAGTACTTTCTTAGTAACTACAAGTATTAAAAGTACTGACAAAGATTTGAATGCTTTGATACTTTGAATAAGTGTGTCTTCTTGCAGTGCGGAGTTTTCTATTCTGAGCCTTGCTACTTCAGCTTTATGTTTCTGTCTTTACTGGCATGCCCTCATCGTTTCTTGAAGTTCACCTACAAATCCTTAAATAATAAAAGTGGAGAAGTATTCAGGAATGCAGAAAATATGTGCTTTCACAAAAATTGCAGTAATTTTTTTCTAGTCCACCAGAAGATGCACTTTACAGGAAATTAAGGTCTCCTCCTGAAGGAGCCCTGTAAATCACGCAACCAGCATTCCCTTGCTATGGTTTGCACAAGGACAGAGCCTCAGTCGCCCAATACAGCTTTCCCACCAACACTCTAGCTCTTTCATCTTAAACAAAAGATTACATCCTGAGATTCATTTCTCCGTACTGCTAGTGAGAAGACTACATTGCTTGCAGATGGGAGCAATTCAGAGCTGGAGCCAACAGTGGTATACAAAAGTAACAGAAGTCAGTTGAGCATCCCCTGGCTCAGTGACCTTTGTAGCAACAAGAAGGCAAACACTGAGCCTGTAGTAAACTGCACGTGGAAAGCTCAGTGCCTTCAACCTGAATTCAACAGATGAGGTTATCTAGTACTAAGAGCTCCAGTTCAGCTTCACTGAAGCAGGCAGTTGCAATGATCCAATGCTTTCACAGCATAAGAGCTGCCTGACTTGTTCCTCTGTTGGAGCTTGACTCTGAAGGAGCAGTGCTGGCAGAGAATAATGCAATGATAACAATTGTAAATATGGCAGTTTACAAGCTGATGTCCTAGTGCCAGATAACAAAACAAGGATGCCTGAAGAGTGGCATGTGCTTCATTCCCTGCCTTTCCTCCTGGGCTGTGCTTTACAGAAAACAAGCAGGTGAGTTACAGGCACAAATTGTTTTTCAGTTCCCAAAACTACAAGGAAAATAAAATATTCCAAAAATCATTCATATCATTAAGCTGCATATAAGTTAGTTATTACTTCAATAAATTCAATTTATTCAATCTTAATTAATGTAATCAAATTCTGTTGCATGCAGTCCCCCACAATCACTGGTATCATGACCAGGGTTACAAAAGTGCTTTTCCAGGCTTTGATGGTGTAGCTGGAAGATTAAGGAGAACAGGTCACTGTCACTTTCACACTGCTATACTCTTAAAAAAGAAAAAGGGGGAAAAAAGGGAGGGGGGAGAAGGGGGGGGGAGAAGACAGACTTCTTAAAGTAAGCAAGTTACCATTTATTACATTATTTTTTTTTTTCCATTTCCTGACCACTTGAATATAATCAAAACAGTGGGCTAAGTCTGATGAGAATGGCATTATACAGCAGTTAAAGGCATTTAAACATATGTCTGTACAAAGCAGATCAGTATATGGAGAGCCAAAGTGCAAGTTTCAGTCTTCAGAAACCCAGTCAGAACAATACCTCCTTTGAAGTTTTATTACAGCTACAATTGCAAACAAAGGTCAGAAACAGTCCTACTGCTCGTGTTACTATGTAGTTAGCCTCAAGCATTTCTACGAGGTACTATTGTTTCTGACATAATCTACCTGCCAAGAAGAAAGGTAAATATTTGAAAAGCAATGGAGCGGATGGTGCAACAGTTGGGTACTGAATACCACCTGCAAAGGGTCTGAATTCCACTTGTATTCTTGTGTGCAGAGCTCTTGCTGGGCTCCCCGCTGTACACATTCCTCCAGTCTCTGAACCACTGTTTGGAGGTTCTTGGTGCTCTCCACCATAGGGAAGGAGGATATACCTAGAACTCAGACTTCTCTGGAATTCAGACTTGAGCAAGATCCACAGGAGGTCCTTAAGGACCAGACAGAGCCTTCAGCACTGACCTCCCCACCTGGCAGAAGTCAGCCACAAGCTCTCAGGCTTCCACTGCCACATTAACTTGCACACAGGACTGACAGAAACCAGCAAAGCCATTTGAGCTTTTTGGAGATGCAGAGAGGCAAAAACAAGGCCAATAAGATGGTAAATACTCAAGTGATACATTCTAAGTTAACCTTGCATACCACTAAACAAGAAGCATGTTCTTCCTGAGAAGCATAATGAGAGATGTTGAGTTGCAAGGACTGTACAAATAAGGGTGGAGACAAAAGTTCTCATTATCGGTAGGAGATAGGCTTTGCTTTAAGAATCTTAGCTTTTGATTTGCCTCCAACTAAACATGATTGTGATTGCTTTGGCATTCTGGTGCTTTATACTGTAGTTTAAAATCATTCCAGAAAGCAAAAATTCCAACTTGTTTGCATTTATGCATTGATCTATGTAATATGCTTAAACAAAAGGAGAGTTGTAATCTTATAAAACTAATATTTAGTATAGACAATATAACTACAGCTACACTTTTATCAAGCTTCCTAGTTGAAAAAAAAAAATAATCCATTATTCTCTTCGATTGGAAGAATCAAATTTCAATCTGCTATCATTCTTTAAAGTCCATTTTTTTCAATGTCTCATGCTATGTTTTTCCAAACTTCTAGTTCCCTTAAACACATTTTCATGAAGAACATATCTGAGCAGTGTTTGCTCTCGTACATTAATGGAATTGATTTCAGTTGTTTTTACATCTCAAGAACACATAAAAAATTTGATGGGAAAGCTTTTTGCAACTCTCACTAGTCAGAATAGATTCTACTCTCTGTTCTGCTAGGTTAGTAGCTCCCCTACAATATATGCTCAGCTTAAAGGAAGCTCCAAGGCCATAAATTATTACTAGAAAGAAGAAAGTACAGGCGAGACAGTTTTTTGAGGGTTTCTCCATTGAAAGCCCTTCAGCAACCCTCCTTTTACCTGACCTTTGGTCCTCTGATTGCAAGAGAACTGAAGTCCTCTCCAGTTCAGTATTTCCAGATAGCTGCAGGAATTCCAGGCAGAGTTTGGTAATTTGCTCATACTGCAGCTTCCTGTCAAAGATGGACCTGGCTTTAAAGCACTGAAAACCATTTAGCCAAGTCAATACATCCTGCATTGTGGATTGTGAAGTGAATTAAGTTACATTCACCTCAGAATTAGTTTGTCCTTGGTTTTCACCAAATGTTTCCTCAAAATATTGAAGCACTGTTAGGAGAGAAAAGCAAAGACTAACTTTAAAGTGGCTTTTCTCTTAATTACAAAATAACATTCATTGCTTTCAATAAAGAGGAGCAGCAAAGCCTGTCACCAGAGCCTACAGGGTGCCTGGAATTTGAGACCCAGCTGTCCAGTAACAAATAGAAATTCAGGTCAGAAAAAGCAGAAGATGGTAAAGCTTGTAAAAACATGCCCGTCTGGCTAAGCATAGGCTTCCCACTGTGATTCAGCTGGATCCTTCTAATGCATGCTTAAAAAAACAACATGGTGCTATTTAGAAGAGTACACTCACAAACACACACACACACACACGATGCCTCATGCCTCTCTCCTGCCTTCCCACAACAAGATCTCAGGAACTTCCCTTCAGCATTTCCACAGGGTAAACCCACATTCCACCCTCAGAAAGCACTGAAGAAGAATGTCTCCACTCAAGCAATAGCTAGATAACTGGGTCTTGTAACCCGCGGGCTCTTTCAAGCTCATTACAAATTTACAACCACAAGTTTTCTTGCAAAGTAATATTAATAATATTAACCTCTCAATGATCTGAGAACTTTCAGATGTGAGAAAGGTTTGCAGGGAGAAGGCTGTGACCAAAGGGAGGGAAAGTTCACATTGTTCTCAGTCCCTTCCCACCCACTCTGATAACTTCCCTTCCTCATTCTCCGTAATCACTCCCAAACCACTTTATGAATTGAATTCTCACAACTAGGTACAGCTATCACATATGTTTATCTTTAGCCTGAAACAAACTGCAGCAAGCAACATGATCAATAAACACATCAAAGTTGCCAAGAAAGGTCATACTTATGGAAACAGGAGTCTTTGCCGACTCCAGGACCAGTATATTTCTCAGGAACGCCACAGTTAAGACTCGTATCATCCAACCTGAGTATTCAAAAGGAGTCATGCTAGAAGAGTTAGCTCAATATATTTACTGCTTCACATCAGCCCTTTCTCCAGTAGCATGAGGAAGTTGCTGTATATTACTTTTATTTAAATAAACAACTGCCTTTACCACTCCCTTTTTGCAAATACATTCAAAGCAGACCTATTCCAGGCACAAAGAGGAAAAAGGACAGAAAAACATCCCTGGTTGAACAGCACACTGCAGGTAACAAGGAAATCCAAAAGGAAATTGCTCAGGAAACGAGGTGAACTCTTTGTTTTAAAATAAAGAGCAATTTAACAAAACATTTCTAGTGAGATTAGAAAAATCCTGTCCCTATGACACTGCTTTTAGTTTATCAGCAAATATTGCATACAGAATTTTTTGGTCTCATACTGAAGTCAGATAATAAACTCAGTTACATCCACTCTCACAAACAGCAGACCTACAGTTTGACACAAGCTGACCTACAGGTAGAAGCTAAACCATAGATTCTGACACTGCTTTTCTGCAAAAGATGAAGGAGCACCTGTTGGGGGCACCAATCTCTCTGAACAGGGATATCATCCCATCTCATGATCTGCATCCCAAAAAGTAGCTGCTGTAGTTATGATGAAGGCTGGAGCAGGAGACAAAGAATGACAGGAATTTTTGTTTCACTTCACTTCTGCTTGGTTATAGTTCTTATGCTCAGGAGGATAAAAACATATTTAAGTTTTCCCTGTTTAAAAATGTGCGAATACAGCAACTGCACCTTTCTCCAGGTGTGGTTTCCCACACAACCTACTGATAACAGCTTTTCCTTTGTCACTGTTCTCAGCCAGCAAGACACAGTCTATAGACATACAGAACTCACAGAAATAAAGCCCCTGAGATGCAACACTGAGCACAACAGGACCTTAACCCATGGAGAAGGTTCCTAATGTCAAGGAAACACTGATGAAAAGGAAAAAAGAACAGACAGTAAATAGATGTCACAGCTCTGCTCCTGGCTAGCAGTACCTTCCAGCCCTCTGTTACCTATTCTTCTCCGGCGGGGTTGCACTCAGACATACTGTGACTATACAAAAATAAGCTGATTATCACCAGTATGCAAACTGTTGTTATGTGTCGTTGTGTTGTAGAACACAGGGGAAAAAAGTCAGCACTGATGTGCATTCCTTTTAAAGCTCAGCTTTGGTGCGTTAACAGATGGGCTACAGCGCTACTACCAATGGCATATGCATCTTGTTAGCAGGTCGTGGAAGGGGAGGACAGAGAGAAAAATCCCAATGAATAACCTATTTGCAGAACGGATAGATGAGGAGATATGTGCGAGCTAATTATGCAGCCCCAACCCCACCCCCAACAAAATCAAATGATAACACCGTGCAGTATTGTTTGAGAGGGGAGCACAAAACAGAAAGTAATCCTCGTAGTGCTGGACCACCTGCATGTGCAGGGAAGGAGACGTTTCTGCTATGGATGCCTCACAAACATGACTTGGAGTTCCGAAAACGCTCCGTATTTACTTGTTTGGTCACTGAAATGGATAATGAGTTGCTATTAGCTGTAAAGCAGTTACTAAGCATTTGGAATCTTTCCTGCCAAAACATATCAGGGCACGGACCTGTCACCGTGCCACTGAACTGAAAGCAAACAGCGCACAGCGAAAGGCAAAAGGAAGGGAGCGCACTTTGAGCTTCGGGATGGGCAAATGCAGAGCCGCACCTCGTGTAATAACGCTGCCGCCTTCACTGCTGGGGCACAGAGAATAGCACCTACGTCCGAGTCCTTCCCTTGGCTCTCATCGGAAAGCAAACTTAATTGAAAGCTTCCATTCAGACTGCCTTCACAGAAACCAGCCCTGTCAGTTTATACGGAAATGCGGACACTCATAGGTCACGGACATAATCAAAGCAGAGCTTCAGTTAAGCAGAAGGACTCAGCGCTGCTTTTCAGAAAGGAGTTGGACGGGAATTAGACCTCCCCTGGGAGGGCTGCTCGCTCGGAGAGGCGCTCCCTACCCGATGCTCCCCCTCTCACCTGTCTCCGGCTGCCCCCCAACTCACCGCCCGCACGTGCCGGATGCCGCCGGACAGCTCCGCCCGATCCCCGCACTGCCCCGGCCCCGCGGGCTGAGCCCCGCTCCCACTCACCGCCACCGAGCCCGAGGAGGAGGCGACGAAGACGCGGATCACCATCTTCACCTCATGAGCCGCACCGCGGCCACGGGACGGGGCGACGGGCAGCACGCCGCGGGAACGCAGCTCCGCCGCTCTGGGACCCGGCGCGCCGCTCCACCGCCGCCCACCCGGCAGCGCCTCCCCGGCCCGCAGCCCTCGGCGCTGAGAGGCGATAACGGCGGGAGGCGGGAAAGGTGGGGGCGGAGCGCAGCGCCCGACGGGCAATGTAGTTCTGCGGGACTGCACTGTTGTGCTTTGGGAGGGAAACGGCGATGCGCCGGAACGGCTGCGTTTTAGGGGGATTTGCTTTAGGAGGCGAGTGCCGCAGTCCGCGTGTGAAGGCTGCAGTGCCTCAGCGCCCTGTCTGTATGTTGGCTGCACGTGGCCAGCTCCAGTGCGTGGAGCGTTTACACTCACCGCTATGCTGTGCAGCTTTGCTATGTGGGCCACCTCATGTCAGGCCATCCCACCTGGCTGCACCCGAGCCTCCTGTCCTCACTGCACTGCCCTGGCAGGCCCAGGTCTAGCTCCGCAGTCCACCGTTTGCAGCAGTGAAGTGGTGAAAAATGTGCATGCGAGCAGGCCTCGGCACTGTGCTCCTGTCAGGGCGAGTGGCGGGAAGTGGGGCAGCCTGCTGTGCAGGTGGGGCACTGCTGCGCATCCCAGAGGAGTTAAACACCATCTTCTCTTTTCATGCATTGGTGTAGGCTTACGGCTGTCAAGTACTGGCAGGGACAGAACAGATGTTGTTAATCAACAGAATAACCCCAAATCAATCTTGATCAGTCAGCTCATCAGTAAGCGACTGAGGAAACCCTGTGGCCCTTCCTAAGCTCTGGGGTCTGTGAAGGCTTTATTTAAGGACTCAGACTTACATAGTTACTAGACTTAAATGCGTTAGTATACTTGTAACTTTCATCCTCTTAATTCTCTATATGCAGCCAGATGGTTACTCATTTCCTGTGATTAAACTCTCTCTTTCCACTGTTTTACCCCAATGGTGGAGCTCTTCCAGACCTTTGCCCTATCACCAGCCTCAGTAAATTTCCACTGTCTGAGCTCAGTACAGACTATGACTTGGCTTTTTTTTCCTAGTCAAACATCTCCGAGTGCCAACTACATTCCTAAAGCTTTCTTTACATTTTAATTTGGTATATATTAATTATATATGTATATAAATTAATATTTATATACATTTTTCAAAATATGATGTGTTCTGTGGAATGTACCTATCAAGAACAATAAAGAATAATCAGGAAACTGAGTTGTTCAGAGCTTAATTTATGCCCTGTAGAAATCATTAGGAAAACTTTCTACCGGCTTCACTGTCCTGCTGAGAAGTCGCGTAACAAGAATTCAGGTGCCAACGTTGAAAAGGTTTGTTTGTAACTGTGCATTACTTTCATAAGAATGCTTGTTGGAAACTGAATAAACTATAGTCTCCTTTTCCACCTAGAAAGCTAACAACTTTCATTTCAATGCACTTGAGCCTATGACTGAGCTGCATAAATTCTTAAAAGCTATGGAAAAAGTAAAACAAACACCTGTTAGAAAAATCCAAACCCACTACTCCATTTCAAATGCCCCAAATCGACCCTCAGCCAGCCGAGCCAGTATCAATGTTTCTTACTGTTCTACAGTCTCCCTTTTTTCCCTGCAGCTCTCAGGTCAGAAGGTTCCTAGAGCTGGAACTTCAAAACAGAATCTGGGCTGTCAAACTCATGGCCAGGTATTACATTCCAAGTTGAGCTAAAGTGTCAAAGCTAATGAAGGTCATCCATTCATAATATTTTACACACTTAGCCAATACTTCATCTTCCTTATTCCACAGTTATTTATAGACTCTGTCTAACACAGAGAAAGGGGCATCCCACCTGCTTCCACACTACTTCACTGTGAAAGGATTAGCTTTGTCAAAGTGTCCTTTCAAACATCATTTAGAAAAGATTTTCATAGAATCATAGAATGACTTGGATTGGAAAGAACATTAAAGTACATTTCATTTCAACTGCTCTGGCATGAGTTGCCGCCCACTGGATCACACTTCCAGAGCCCATCCAACCTGGCCTTCAACACCTGCAATGTTGGGGCATTCTTAGCTTCCCTTGGGCAACCTCTGCCAGCACCACATCACCTTCTGAGAAAAAAAAAGAAATCCTCTTAATATCTCACCTAAATCTTTCCTCTTCTCCTTGAAAACAATTCTCCTTTGTTCTGCTACTATCTGCCTGTGTAAAAAGTTGCTCTATCTCCTGTTTATAAGCTCCTTTTAAGCACTGAAAGGCAGTGATGAGGTCTCTCTGGAGCCATCTCTTCTCCAGGCTGAACAAGTCCAGTTCCCTCAGCCTTACTTCATAAGAGAGATGCTCCAGCCCGCTGATCATCTTCATGGCTCTCCTCCAGACCTGCCCCAACAGCTCCACATCTTTCTTGTATTTCAGTGAATTTTCAAGTAATTCTGTTTTTTTTTCTAAGTCATTGTCTAATATTCTGTGCATCTGTAATTTCTCAGGATCAAATGTGATATAGCATGAGCAAGAAAACATTCAGAATCCAGACAACCTTTCATTTTCTTTTTTGTTACTGCTTCATTATAGATCATATATGCTAAGAAGATAGTTCTACCACAGAAGTAATGCAGAAAGTTAGGGAAAAGAACACTTCTAAATTTACTTCTAAGGTAAAAACTTCAAAGCTTGCAGAGCAGTTTCTTCATTTACGTGGGTCTTAAGAACTACTATTTTGTGGAGAGTAAAAGCCATTAGATATTGCTGCATGGCATTTTGCACTTTCAAGCAGTGTATAGGTTAAGACTGACCATTAGAATTCTACAGCTGACAATGGCAAATAAATGTCCTTAGGCCATAGTTTTAACTTCATTTCTACTATGCATTCTAAAGGCTTGAAGACCGATTTGTACAAACATTTACGTAAGTATAAAAAATGTACTAAATGAAAACAAATTAAAATGATTTATAAGCAGTTTTCAATGTTTATAGGAGGTGCAGAAACACTACATTTGAAGACTGGAGTTGAAAATCTGAGTTTATGGTGAAGAGGTGATGTTTCTAAGCTTTAATTGTAAGAATGATTCATTGTCATGCCAGATGTTCATGGAAGATTATACAGAACTTTACTGCTACTAAGGTAACAAAGAACATACAAACCAAAGATTGTAGATGTATGAAAAAATATGATAAAAGATTGTTTATTTAGCAAGATGCGCAGGCACAGAAGAAAAGTCCTGGAGAAATTGAACATTATATTTAGACCAGAATAAAGGGATAAGATGGCAGATTCTTTATTTGTCTAGGACATTTTAGAAGTTTTCTGGTCTGAAGATTCTTGGTACCTATCAGTTGTTTCTGTGGGGACTGGGAAAGTTTGTTAAGAATCACTGCTTTAGAGTGTCATTTAAAGCTTTGAGAACCCTGAACAATTTTCCTTAGTAGAAACATGCCCATCATGGTAGTAAGCAGCAAGAGAAGAGAAATATTAGTGAAAACAGAGCACTCCAGCTGCAATGGGGATCCAGAATATCATCAGCTGGTCTCCCATTGTTAACCCAAAGAGAATGCAGGTAACTTGAAGGTTATAATAAATACAAAATGGCCAAGGTAATGTAAGTATAGGACTGTTCCATTAGTGGAGAATTTTGGTGGCTAGACACAGCTCAAAAGCATGCAAGATAAGACAGTGTGGAGCCAGATTCTGCATATACTTCCTAGAAATCATTGGATTTTTAAAGTGTCAGTTTAATCACAGGAAAAATCTCCAGAGTACAGTTTCTAAGTAGTGCATTAAGGTCTGCAGAGGTGGACTGTGCATAATACTGTGACTCCACAGCAGGTCAAGCAGTTAAGTTCACTCTGTTCCTTGCAGAAATATTTTTGCAGGTTTTGTAATTCACACCAAATTCTCCCAATAGCAAATACAGTTTCACACAAGATGCCGTGCTTTCCAATACCATGACTGTGGCTAGAGTTTTACATTCAGAGCATTTCACAGCTTTTTCCACAGTCAAATTTTAGAGATAACAGCAGCAGAACTAAACACTGTCACAAGATGCCTTTTTTTCTCTTGTGGCTTGAATTACTCTGAAACTATTCTTACCATAAAAAAACTACTACAAAGCTGCAGGTACTAAAACAGACACCTTGGAAATGAGACAGTCATGGAACCATATTGACAAAAGTTTTAATTCTCACAGTTGCAAACCTGTAGCATGTTGAGGAAAGCAGAAAGGTATTGCTGTTCTTGATTTCAGAATTATTTTTGTGTCATCTCCTTACAGCTGGTCGCAAATGAAAAACAAACCACATATAGCCAAGTAAGCCTTCTTTCATGCCATTTAAGTCTATACACGTCTAGATAATTCTAAAGATAAGTGTTGATTCTTTTCAGCTGCTGCTCTTTCGTTGAAGTGTGACTGGTTATCTGTGGCAGCTTTGATTCTCTCTGTGATTTCCTAATAATACTACGGACCTTTGAAAATAAAAACATTTATCCTGTAAAGTTCATCATCTGATGTAATCCAGTCATCATATTTGCAATAAGTGATCCAGAAAGTAATAACATCTTCTGTATTAAATCATTCATCATTTGGTAAGCTTACAGCTATGCAGCATTTCCAATAAAACTTCAATTAGCAAGCATTCTAGGTGCAAAGTGCACTCAGGAAGCAGTCATACAGCATTACACTTCTGCCTGCCCTGTTTTGGGGGATCATCTGCCCTCAGAAAAGCTTTCTACCACCAGAGTCAATTTGGCCATTTTCCTCAGCTGGTTTTCCACAATGCTCCAACTCCATACTGGCAGCATGCAGGAGAAGTGGATCAGCAATAATGTTTACATACACAAAGTCAAAGAATGAGTAGTTAAAGACATCAGTACTGGCAACTGTGCACAAAAGAAACTAAGAATAGTGATCATTTTTCCAGTACTTAGGGATTCTTCAGATATTTCACAGAACAGAGGAAAAAAGTATCTGACTTAGAAAGGTGATAGTTGCTCCAAATGTGATGCCTCATATTTATTTCCATGGGAACTACAAGAGGTACAAAGAGCAAATAAAACTATTTGATAGAACAAATTCTCCGCTACCAAACATTGTTTTTCAACATAGTCACCACCATTAGCTGTGCATTTTCTCCTGTGATGTACAAGAGCCTGCATGCCATGCTTATAAAAATCTGCATGGCTATCCAGATCATGGCTTATCTTCTATGTTGCTGCTGCCACTGCTGAAATGCAGCACCCACTGCCCCACTACACTCACATCCACTGTTCAGTCTCCATAAATGGTCAGCAAGCATGGATGAATTTCATAGGTGCCATTTTTCCTTCATGGAGGAAATCTTTTCCATACCTTCACTTCACACACACTTCCATATGAGATGCCATTTTGTTAGATGACCCCTCTGCTGCCACTTGCCAAACAAAATGGTGGGAAGGTTCAATCTCTACTGCCATACCACCAAGATCCACCTCTGTCTGACATTCTGGGCTAGGATAATGAAATAGGAGGCATTACTTTCAGAGCAGCCAATGTAAATTTAAGGATAAAGATTACTTATGCACTGCATTTCAAGCAAGAAATGAGAAGTCATACAGCTTCTTAAAAGCTACATACAAAAATCATTGCCCTTCCATGCATTTGTTCATCTCAATTCAGACTCTTCTGAGCTGACTGTGCACCTGCCTGTCAAAGCAGATACACTTCTGGATTCTTTTGTAAAGTAACACTGCAGAATTTCCTAATATTTATTTCTTGCAGAGTTGTATGCCTTCAGAGCATTACGTTTGTGATATTCTACATTTCCTTACTGCTCTATGCATGCCCTGATCTTGAACCACATTTTCTGAGATCAGAACACCAGTGCAGCTGTTATTTGGTCTCTGAGCTATCGGAGATGTATTTTCTGCTGCTACCAATGTGCTGGGGAGGCAGTGGATGGATAGTAATACTTTCTGTAGAGGAATAATTAGCCTGTAACTGTTGTTCAGTTCTAAAATCTGAAGATGTGAAAATGCTAAGTGGCATTTCCAGCACTTCCCAACAGACAGCTACAAAACTCTGTGCTGTTACCCCTGGTCACATTTGACCCTACCTGCTCTTCTTTGCAGGAAAATTGGCATCTTTGTGTCCATGCTTGTTTTTCTGGGAGGACTGCCACTTGACACAATTAGTATGTATTACTTTTGTCAGTGAAGGCACAGCTTAGGACAGCTTCCAGGCTATTCAGAGCATGACTTGGATATAGCAAGAACAAAAACTAATTCAACTCATATTTTTAATTAATTGGAAAAGGATGGTGAAAGGAACACAACTGGTCTTCATTGGAAAACTGTAAAACAAACATGGCAAGCCAAATGAGAAGTTATGAGAGGTTAGCTGAACAAATCTCAGTGCAAGAAATATTATTTGCTTGATTCATCAAAGCACACAGGCCAGACTTGTCAGGATACACGCTCTTTCTGTTTCACTAAACAACAAACTCATCGTGCAGCCAGCAGGGTCAGGCCTGCTGCTGCAATGACATGGCAAGAGTGAGCACATCAAAGCTGTAACTCATTTTTTCTAAATGCAGCTGGACTGAACTAAAATCACTTCTAGAATATCAGATATAAGTAAATCATAAAGCTACGGCCAAGCAGTTAGGTTACTAAACTCCACAGTACCCTTTTGCTCTCAGGTGCTTTCAGTGATGAGTCTGAGGGCAGAACCTGACTCTGGATTATGTAAAAATGCTAAAGATTGGGCTAAAATTTTAGAGAGAAAATGATTAAGGGAGTTGGATAGTAGACAGAAATACATTCCAAACCTTAAACTTAAAAGACGAATGCATTCCAACAAGTTTCTGTTTCAGACAGCATAACTGTTGGAATCATGATCGATTTTAGCCATTAACTGGTCAGTGTAGGCTGCTTCTAAGTAACTCCTGAAAGGGGAGTGATATTTTAAAGGACTTGTTATGAATGGTTTTCTTAGTTGTATAGAAAAATTCTTTTACCTACAAATGAACACATATGTCACCAAAGGTATTTCAGACCCTAAGTGGGTTAATAGCTATGACATCCAGTATGCTCTGTGGTCTTAAAAATTTATATATATACATATATATTTAAAATACCATGATATAACTTTGATTTGGTATTAACTTTCTAACATTGATGACTGCAGTCTGGGAAAGTCTAAGGAATGTTATTCTCACCACTGTGGATATGCCAGTATCCTAATCAGATGCAGCATTTCTCACAGAAGTATAAATAAAAGGCTGTGAAGTAAACTCTTTCTTAGAGTTTTTGGACTTCAAAACAGGCTGTATTGGAAGCAAGGGTCAGGGATCCATTAGGTCACTACTGAGTCAGAGGGCAACAAGGTCCAGCAAAGACCTTACACAACTCCAACAGCAGACTTCTCTTCAGTGTATGACGGTGAGTGCCATACAAACCTATGAGACAAGAAGTCTGTGGTGGTTCTGAGTTCTGCAGCTAACCTCATGTATAGCAGCTGTACTTTCTTAAAGGCATTTTTTAACTGACAGTATCTCAGTATTTTGGGGGGGAATCTTTCCACTTTGCCAATCACTGGGATGCAGCCGTCAAGCATGACAAGCAGTAGATACTTGTTAATTGCAGTTTTCACACCTACAGACACCTCCACCTTGCTCGTACTTCATTTTACCAGTGGCATCTTTACGATTTCTCCATGTTGCTGTCCTTTCCAAAGCTGAGTTGTCTCATCTGAAAGCTGCATTTAGATGTTGTACCCTTGAGACTCATTTCCATGGGATTGGATTCAACAAAGGCCATGCCTGAAGATTTTGTTTCTCTTGTAAGCTGGAGTGCCTGAATTAAGAACGAACCCCTTAGGGATACAAAACAAATTTCTTGTGTGACTGATCAAAAACAGTGCCATGAACTTCCCCAGGAACTAAGGGCTATTTATACTTTTTGGTACAAGTTACATTAGCAAATAAATAAAACCAAGTGATCTAGGTTATAATGTTTCTCCTATGTTTAGACCTCACTAAATTCCAACAGTGACAGGAACTTTTGTTAAGTACAGCAAATCTTTTTTGCTTGTCATGTGGAAATTTATGTCTTGCACTAATATGTTTATAGTGCTACGGAGCTGGTTCTTGCTTAGGAGCAGTTCTCTTAAATACAAAATACTAGCATGGGCTTATGAAATTGAAATTATGTCTGTCTACAAAATAAGCTTTATGATATTCACATTCTCCAGGAATTTAGGAGACTTGAGGAGAAAACAAAAAAACTACAAGCAGTCGTAATCTCAGCTTCCTTCCTGTTGGTTCCTTCTCTGACCTTGTAGGTTTTTGGAGTATTGATTTACAGCATTTCCCAAAATATATTTTTTTTTTCCTAAAGGTTCTGTTGTCCTGATTTTTTGGAAAATATTTAGAATTTGTTTGTCTTAATGGGAGGAGGGAAAGAGTTTTTTAGTTATAATGAATGATTCATAGCTCCTGGGGATCATCCAGGGACTCCATTTATAGTTACTGATTAAAATGCAGTAATAAAACATGAAAGGTTTGAGAGCTAACAGCGATGCTTCTGAAGGTAAATCTTTGATAGAAATTGCTGACAGCCTCTGAAAATCGTCCTCTATAAATATGTATTCAAACATTCTAAGTTCTGCATTTATTTTTTCTCTTTTGCAGGTGTCTTCTGTTTGTACAATTTCAGGTCAATATTCCAGCAAGATGAGTTTCTCTATAATTAAATTTAATATTTTTCTTAATTTACATTTTTACTGATTTTTAGCCTGCAGTGTTTATTTGCATGGAAAGAAATTGTCTTCAAAGGATATATTTAGCCTGATATATCGGATTAGAAATGTAAGCCAATCATCCAACGAGGTTAAATTTAAACCCTGTGGAAATGGTACAAGCCTATTCAGTTTTCTCAGCACTGGTACCCATATTGTTAGAGGTCATATGAACTTCAGCTCCAATGGCAAATGTAATTTGCCATCAGACAGTGCACAAGAAATCCCTTCAGATAGACTTCTGTGACATTTTAGAACTGCTAAGGAGAAGCCTGAGCAGACTGTTTTGAAACTGATGAGCTGAAGACTGTGATTAAAAATGTGAAAAAATAAGAATAGAACAGAAAGTCAAGCCAAAAACGTCGAGCATTTTGCTTGTTCTTCTTTTCTTACCACAAGCAGCGTACACCAATTCTTATTTCAGAATCACCCACCAATACTGGTAGACCTGCACCTTAACCAATGCTGTATTTGTTGCAGTTAGCAGATGGTGATATTGATGCTGATATATTAAACTACATTTGAGTTATATGTTTGCCTTAGTTGTTCCTTTCCAACTCAGTTTGTCCACACTTCACAATAAAAAAAAAAAAAAAAAAAAAAAAAGAAAAAGCCAAATATTTTGGATTTTTTAAAATAACTTTTCTGTTTTCTTGAATGTGACTGCCAAGGGATGACAACCACATTTACTATCCACATAAAGTCTATTTATATCTATTGATTAAAATTCAGCTTGTGGTTTCTGAGCTGCAGATGGAGCTCCCTGTACAGCAAAAGGAGTTGACACATTCATGCCAGTAACAGTTGGAGCCACAGTGGAGAGATGACTTAGAAGATCTGTCCTTATGGAGTCTTGATCTCTTTGACCTCAGAGGCAGTGACTGCTTCCTCACCTGTGTATTAGTGTCAAGGCTTTCAGCAGACTGAAGTGAAATCTGATTATTCAAGTTGCTGTTAATTTTACCAGTCATTAAAGAGAGATTACAGGGAGTAAATGTGATTGTCAAATTCCAATGAACTATTAACAAAATACTAAGATGTTGTTTTAACATATGGAAAATTACAGGGCGGGAATTCTTTCTAAAATGTGTTTTTCCAGCAGATCTCATTAGACAAGACATTTCAAGGCATTTCCATTATAACCTACAAACTTCTGGATGTTTTGCTACAGGGATATTTTTGTTTTCTAGGGCATGGGCTCAATCAAATGTTGCATTTCTTAAGTGCGTGAACAGGAGCTGAAGAAAGGGTTTTAAACAAAGAAGAAACTGGAAAATATACTCTCTACCAAAGCCATGAGGCTCATGGTGGTGTGTCCACCTCTGTACAGAGCTGCACTGATTTCAAAAGGGTTCCAGATGGACATCAGGGTGTCTCCTCACAGTGCTGAATTAGGCTGAACTGAACATATTTAATATGATAGTGGACAGCTAAGCTGATTATCACTGTGTGTCGGATAATACATTATACAGCTGAGTGGCTAATAGATTAAACAGAGAAAGCCTGATCTCAGGGCATTTTCGGTTGCTTTGGATTATACTCCCCCTCTAGGAATGTCACTCTGAACCTGGAAGGCACAGAAAATACTCTTTTTTCCAGGGTTTGCAATAAACCTGCTTCAAAGTATGTATGAAGTAAATACTTTCTTCTGTATGCAGAAAATTGGGTAATCTTTATTGTCATTTTGTTCCATAAATCTTAATACCAAGGAATACGAACACAGCTAGGGAATAGATAATTAGGTATATGTATTATTATAGAAAATCAGTCAAATATTAAAAGAACTCTTTAGTTTGGCTCCAGTATTTAAGTTTTCACTTTCAAAAGGGTTTTCAATCACAAAAGTGTAAATGAAATGTCACTACTAATAAAAATATATTTGCTTAAAGTCGTAACGGTGTATACAGCATGCAGCCCGAGAGGGATCAGCATTTCACATTTGGTACTACTGCCACAAATCAAATGAATGGAATTAACAAGGTAACATAATTTAAATGAGACTTTTTTTTTCCATATTTACATTCTATGTTTCTATTTTTGGAAGCTGTGTTTATTCGCTTAAACTATTCAAGAGTCCAGCATCTCTGACTTCTTCACTGTGAAAATGTGGCCATGGCTAGTGGCACAGCTTTCTCCTTAGTCATCTAGCACTCTGCTGAATAACCTCCATGCATGAGATGGGAGATGGCACAAGTTAAGGAGTTCTGGCAGTTTGGAAACAGACGCACAATTTTACGATCGCAGACTCACAGAGTAAAACAGTTTGGAAGGGACTTCTGAACATCAACAATCAGACAATATGCTTCAAGTATGGCCAGCTGGATTGAGATGCCCAGCACTGCTTCTAATGAAGACTGGAATATCTCCAAGGACAAAGATCCCACAGCCTCTCTGGGCAGTTTGCTCCTTGGTTTGATCACAGTCATGGTGAACCATTTTTACCCAACATCTGGTCAGAATCTCCCATGCTGTAATGTGTGTCTGTCTGCTTCACATCCTTGCACAGGGCACCTCGGGAATCTTATCCACATTCTCCAAATAGGTAACAGCAAACATCAACACATTCTCTCCTGAGCAAAGTCTGCTGTCTCAGTTTTTCATTCTGTGTCATGTGTTCCAGTTTCGTGCTTATCCTCTGAAGAACTCCCTGCATGTTCTCATTTTTCTTTTACTGGGGATCTCCAACGAAGCATGCTACTTCAGGTGCAGTCTCAAAACTGTGCAGATTGAGAAGAATTACTTTCTTGGACTTACTGGCTAATATCTTGTTAATGCTATCCAGCATGTGAAGGACCTGTATTGCAGACTGGGCCCATCACTGATACTTATTCAAGCTGTTCTCCACCTGTTCTCAACCTGTTCTCTCTGGCCCCCTGGCTTGCATTTGTTCTGCATGCATTGCCAATGTGATTACTACGTTCCTGAGGGTGACAGCGAGGCCAGCAGGGCTTTGATGGCTGAATTCAGCCCCACAGCCCCTAAAAGGATAGCAGAACGGGGCTGGTCATGGGACCAGCGCAGACCCTGCAGCTGTCAGTCTGGTCTATAGCCACAGGGCCATCCACGGCTGGGACAAGAAGTAAAATCTAGGGGCCTAAGTTCACTGTAAAGGCAGATCCTGTGGGCATCCAAAAGGGACTTGGGAACATCATCAGGGGTACTGAGGAAGTTCACTGTCATGGAGCTGGCCACCAGAATCACTGAGAGGTTCCCAGAGCGGTTTGGTTCAGGGCTGCAGGCGCAGAGCCCAGGTCCCAAATGTCATGCTGGGCCAGCTCTCCTGCTGCCTGCTGAGACCTCTGTGTTGTGCCAAGATGAAGTTCCCCGCTAGCACAGGTCAGGGCATACTTGTGAGATGGATGGTTGAGGTATTCAGAATAATTTAGAGGGCTTTTATACCTATCTGCTATAGACGTCCCTGCTCATTGCAGGCAATTTGGACAAGATGACCTTTAAAGATCCCTTCCAACTCGAATGATTCTATGATCTTTCTCTGAAAAGTACTGCTGTGAAAACCTCTTCCATGCCTACTGGCTGGCTGCCATTACATTAGCACATGAATTTTAAGGGAAGATAAATGATACCGGAAACAAGGTTTTCCTCATTAAGCAAAACAAAAAGGAAACAGCCCAGCAATAAAGCCAGCTTTAAAGGGAATTAGACGAACAAGAACGTGAGGAGGAGGAGAAACAAGAGGAAGAGGAGGAAGGCTTCTGCCAGTGCTGAAGCTCCACCTAGAGCATCTATGCGCTACTGCTGCTCGCTGTGCCTGCATCCTCTCCCCGTCTCCCTGTCTCTATAGGAGGAACATCGAAGTGGAGAGGCCTGAGAGACGCCTGAGATGCTGGGCAGGGGCCCACGCTGCACGAGTGGGGATGGGAAGCTTTAGCTTCCTCTGCTATGACATGTGCTGGCATTTTGGTTGGAGGGACTGCGGCGTCTAGGGGCAGGAAGCACCTCTATCAACAATGTTTTCAGCAGAAATGTATCCTTTGCTCTTAAGGAAATGGAATGCTGGTTGGGAAACTGCAAACAAGGCATTCTGGGTGGGAATTCTGCACTTCTGTTGCCAGGCCACTCAGCAAATTTAACGTGGAATCAGATCTTAATACAGAAAATATAATTGCTTGGGCAGCTACAGGCAGCTTTACAAACAGCTTTAGCTAGCAAACAGTATCAAGCAAGCTAATAGAAGTGGGATGCTAATGAAAGAATTAACAGATTATGGATTTATAAGCATCAGTTGACATAGTTTCCCAGGAACTCAGATTGTCAAACAAATTTGGTATCATTTTAATGAGACTAAGTATTAGGCTGCTCGTGATAATAGTGGTAGAAACAGTGATTTTACCAAACTCACGACAAAATCTTGCATTTAAAAAAAAATAGCCGTAAACAAAATAAATGTAATATATACAGTTATTTTAATTTTTTAAAGTGATTATCTACTCTGTCACAAAAATATGCTCTAAGTGAAGTGCTTTCATTCCTAGGGGCTGCATATTTTATTAGTTCCTAGAGGGAACTGCGTTAGCATGAATCTTTTCAATACATTTATCAGTGACCTTGACGAAAACATTGCATTACTGCACATAAAATTTGCATTACGACACACATTTCCATGATAATGTGGAAAAAACAAAGGCAACCATTTCATTATCCAAACTGATCAGTCATTTGTTGAGATAAAAAAATGTCCATTTTTTTAATGCACATTTTAACATTAAATGCACCTAAGAAGAGAAAGCATAATCAAATTTCTAGTTACAGGACTGAGTGCTGAAATGCAGTAAGGAATGGAACCCCATCAGAAGAAGGGCCAGCAAGCTGATTGACAGCATTCAGGTAAAAGGTCCTAATCCAAACACTCCATACATGAGAATTCCAGCTATAATGAACCTTCTTAGGAGCACTCTTTTCAAAGCTTGCTTTCCTCCTGTAGAAGCACCTCATCCTGCCCCCTACAAAAAAGATCAACAACATCCCACAGATCTCTTTTATCACACAGAATGGCAAGGAGTAAAATATTGTTAATTGCCAGCCAACCCATATCACCAGAAGGCAATTGACAGCCCCGGCACTCCTCATACATCACATGCATTCTGATTCCTTGGAGTCAACAGCATGGCTGTGGTAAGAATGCATCTCAGAAGATCATAGATCATCTTCTCCAACCCCGCTGCTCAAACAGGCTCAGGCAGAGTAGGTTGTGTGGTACCAGAACCAATTAGGTTTCAAGTGTCTCCAAGGATGGAGCCTCCACAGCCTTCCTGGGCAAATGGAAGGGATGCCATTCAGAGGGACCTCTACAGGCTAGAAAGGTGGGCCCAGGTGAACATGATGAGGTTCAACACGGCAAAGTGCAGAGTTTTGCACTTGGGCTGGAGGAACCCCAGGCATCCATACAGACTGGAAGGAGCAGTCCTTGAGAGCAGCCCTGCAGAGAAGGACCTGAGAGTCTTGATAGATGAAAAACTTAACATGAGCCAGCAGTGTGCCCTTGTGGCTCAGAAAGCAAATGGTATCCTGGGCTCCATCAAAAGAAGGGTGGCTAGAAGGGACAGGAAGGTGATTGTCCCCCTCTACTCTGCTCTTGTGAGGCCCCATCTGGAGTACTGCGTCCAAGTCTGGAGCCCCCAGTATAAAAAAGACAGGGAGCTGTTGGAGAGGGTCCAGAGGAGAGCCACGAAGATGATCAGGGGACTGGAGCACCTCCCCTGTGAAGACAGGCTGAGGGAGTTGGGCTTGTTCAGCCTGGAGAAAAGAAGGCTGCAGGGTGACCTCACTGCAGCCTTTCAGTACCTAAAGGGAGCCTATAAACAGGAGGGGAGTCAACTCTTTGAAGATTGTTGATATCAGCAAGACAAGGGGAAATGGTTTTAAGTTGAGGGAGGGGAAATTTAGGTTGGATGTCAGTGGGAAGTTCTTTACAGAGAGAGTGGTGAGATGCTGGAACAGGCTGCTCAGAGAGGTTGTGGATGCCCCATCCCTGGAGGTGTTCAAGGCCAGATTGGATGGGGCCCTGGGCAGCCTGGTCTAGTATTAAATGGGGAGGTTGGTGGCCCTGCATGTGGCAGGGGGTTGGAGATTCATGATCCTTGAGGTCCCTTCCAACCCTGACCATTCTGTGATTCTGTAAATTTCCTGTGCTAGACCACATGCACAGTAGAATGCATTTTCTTAGTTTAAATGGAATTTCCTTTTTTTCAAAGTACATCCACTGTCACTGGGCACTGCTGAGCTCCTGGCTCCATTTCCTTTACTCCCTTCATCAGTTCTTTACAGACTGATAGGATCCCTTATTAGTCCAAGCTCCCTCAGCTTCTACTGAGCTCCATTCCCTTCATCATGTCTGTGGCCCTTACTGGACTCTCTTCAACATTTACTGGGGATCTGAGGCTGACACTGCATTACAGATACATCCCACCAGTGCTAAGTACAGGGGAAGGATCCCCTCCCTTTCCACAGCCCCAGATGCCATGGCTGCCCTCTCCATAGTGGTGTGTTGCTGGTTCATATTAAAGCTTATATATCACACAAGATGTATCCTAATGTGCATTTTGTTACACATTGTGTTTAATCATCAGTACCTAATAATCATCCTGGCACAGGTATGCAGCTGCGCTTGTCAGAGACTGGAAATGTCCTTTGAACTACTATTCAGTTAAATCCCCGAGGTTAGCTACTTTCAGCATCCTGTTTTTTGAGAACTACTCCAGTTTGTTGCATCAGCATTCTCTCACCAAGTGACATTTAGTCTTGGGGAACCAGGACTTAGAGGTTGTTCTTACAGTGTACTGAGGCAAACACTGCTTTTTGGTGATTTGGCGTGATACCATTCCCATATCCCTGGACCAGCAGCTTCAACCACCCATTGTGGGTGAGTGTGACTGATTCTGAACACACAGTGATTGACTGCATAATTTACTAGTTCTTAGAAGAGGATTAACAGTCTCAGTTACAAAATAAAAAGGGAAAATATATCCACAAAGAAGTTTTAAACAAAGAAATCATCCTTGAAAAACACTATGGAGGCACAGTATGAATAGCAGAATACTTTAGGTCTTATTATCACAGAATCACAGAATCGTAGGGGTTGGAAGGAACCTCCAGAGATCATCGAGTCCAACCCCCCTGCCAAAGCAGTTTCCCTACAGCAGGTCACACATGTAGGTGACCAGGCAGGTCTTGAACATCTCCAGAGAAGGAGACTTCACCACCTCCCTGGGCAGCCTGTTCCAGTGCTCCGTCACCTCACTGTAAAGAAGTTCTTGCGCACATTTGTGCGGAACTTCCTATGCTGCAGTTTCCAGCCGTTTCCCCTTGTCCTGTCTCCACTCACCACTGAAAAGAGTCCGTCCTCGCCACTATGCCCCCCACACCTCAGATATTTATAGACCTGGATCAGGTCCCCTCTCAGTCTCCTTTTCTCAAGGCTGAACAGACCCAGTTCACTCAGCCTTTCCTCATAGGGGAGATGCTCCAGGCCCTTCACCATCTTTGTGGCCCTCTGCTGGACTCTTTCCAAGAGATCCCTGTCTTTTTTGTACTGGGGAGCCCAGAACTGGACGCAGTACTCCAGATGAGGTCTTACCAGGGCAGAGTAGAGGGGGAGGATCACCTCCTTTGACCTGCTGGCCACACTCTTTTTAATGCACCCCAGTAAGCCATTGGCCTTTTTGGCCACAAGGGCACACTGCTGGCTCATGGCCAACCTGTCGTCCACCAGGACACCCAGGTCCCTTTCCGCAGAGCTCCCCTCCAGCAGCTCATCCCCCATCCTGTACCGGTGCATGCAATTATTCCCCCCTAGATACAAGACTCTACACTTGCTTTTGCTAAACCTCATCTGGTTTCCAACCCCTATCTTCCCCCACCAAAGTTACTACAAATGCTGAAAATGTGAAAAGGATGTTGGCTTACTGGTATTTAATCCCACTAAAGAGAATTCCACAAAGCTGATGCAAACATTGCAATATTTGATTTGTTTCAAGCTGTAAAAGCTCATATTTGCCCTAAATAGGATTTTAACAAATTCAGGTAATTAAGTTAAGAATGATGCTTCCAAATTGCTGTCCTAATCAAGTGATGCCCAAAGTTCCAAGGCATGCGTTCACTAAGAAGTACCTCAAACTTACAGCAGTGAGCAGCTTGGGAAATATCTTTGAGGATAACTCACTCATCTATTCACACCCCGTAACAAACCAGATTTCAGCTTTCTCCTCTAACTGAAAGAGTGTACAGATCCCCACCTTCCACTTCCCCAAAGACTATGGAATATAATACTGTGAGCAGAGATGCTTGTACCTTCCCTCATTCACTGGACATGTTCATTTTGCATTAAAATTTAATGCAAGTTTGATGGTATGATCAGGTGGCTCAAAGTGGTGGTTGAGTTAATCCTTTGTGACTACCAGACACTCATAAAAAATCAAGATATCTTCACATCTTTAATTTTTTTTTCTTCTTAGTCCCAGTAGTATGCTCGTGTAACTCTGACAATAAAGAAGTCTTCAAAGCAAACACATTCAACACTGAGGCCAAATTTATTTTGATAAAGCAGCCATTCTCTTTACTGGCTTGGAAGATACATTTGACCTCATTCTTCTACAAGATAATTTGTATCACTAAGCTCTACAGTGTCAGAACTAAATTCATTTGCTATCCTAGCAATAGAAATAAAATTTAAAGTCAAAAGAGACAAATGTTCAGAAGCAACATGCATTGCTTTTGATTAAAGAACTTGTCAGAATTATTTGCTCTCTGCATTTTTTTTTCTCAACGGCTAATATGCATATAGTGAATATGAAATCATAGGTTGTACAAAGCAGCAGAAACACATTCACAAATACCATGTTTGTCCTTCAAAATGAGATTATCTAGAAAAGCATTACTAAAGCCAACTAAGAATAAAAGCAGCATTTAATATAAAACTACCAAATTGTGAACAATCTGCATGAAATCCTCTTGGATGTCTCCTTCACATATTTTTTTCCAGTCTAACGGTCAGTAATGCTTTTTTCACCATCTATTCCACCTTCCCAGGATTTTTTATTATTATTTAAATTGCTTATAAAATGTTTGCTGCAATCCCATAAGCAAAAATTTCTTTGCTTGGCTTCATTGGCACGAATACCCACAACATGAGCAGTGAAAGCTTCTTATTGAAGAAATGGACTATCTTATTTCATTATATAGATGTGTTAGTTCCTCTAATTGTAAGTTATCTTCCCAAAATTTACAATCAATCAGTTTTGTCCTGCACCTCATATTTCTCAGCAAGGAAGTTGTGAACTGAAAATAAAAGAAAGTGTACTAAAAGAAAATGGTTGACAAATGAATGAAATCTCTAGCTAGTGCTGTGAAGTACACAGAAATGTCTATTTAATTGCACTATCTTTATTCTTTAATATTTCAATATTTCACAGGCTTGGGAAATTGTATTGTTAAAAATAATTCACCATGAACATCGCCAAAAGTGCTTCTTTCATACATCTTCAAGTTCAGCTCAGTTCACAGGAGCCCATTCTCCGTTGGCTGTCAGGGACACAAAAGGGATGTCAGGAATGCTGCAGCAGCTCTAATGCCATTGCAGACTGAGAACGCTCAAGAAAACAGTGTTGAAGGGGGTTGCAACCAGTCATAGTACATGAACTGACACCAATAGAAATTCTTTAAAAGAATTATGAGAGTAAAGCATAGAAGGTGAGCAGTGACTTTTCAGCAGGTGACTCAGGAGCACTTGGGAAAAGAAACAATGGAAAGATGTCATGTCACCTTAGAGTCCGGGGCATGGGAGACAAGTTCTGAAAGAGATCTCGGGCTTTGTGTTTCTCAGGATAGGTGAGCACACAGTAAGAAAGGCAGCCAGCCTCCAATGAAAACATAGCTTATTTTGACAAATGCATTTAGAAGTACAAGGAGACCATGAATATTTAGAGCATCAAAAGAGACTGACAATTATTTGTGTCTGAATTTGAAATATTTTGATGGTAGAACTGCAGATAATTAAGAGCAGAGGGAAGTACGTGCTAACATACAATGTATCATTAATGCAGGAAAATAATGCAACATATGGTAAAGAACCTCAGCTGGACCCTAACTACATCCACATACATGCTCTAACAAAAAGATTTCAGTCACATCACAGACCATTTTCACAGCAGCACAGACAGGGAGCAAAGATCTACTTTGCTACTAGTGCTCTTGGCTCACCCAAATCTGCAGAAGCGATCTGAGACAAATTCTCTTTAGTATATGCTCCTGGATTTTGAACACAGCTTTTCTATAACAGTGAAGATGCAAGTTCCTATGTCAGGTGCATATACACAAGAGAGGTGTGTAAGTGTTTATGCATCTGTTTCCAGTGTGCAAGGCAGTATTACCTTCTAGCCTGATCTGATTCCCTCAGAAAATCCGAAGGCTGCAGAAGCCAAAAGGGACGTTCTTTGGCATGTCATACTCAGTCTTGGACCTTTCATAGAATTTGAGTGTCAAAGTCTGAATCTCAGAGCAAATTTCAGCATCATGGTTTACTCCTGGTTAAGGCGGGAAGTATATCATAGAATCACAGAATACCAAAATGGAAGGGACTTTAAACTGACCCAGTTCCAACCCCCTGCCATGGACAGGGCTGCCACACATTAGATCAGGCTGCCCAGGGTCCCACCCAACCTGGCCTTGAGCACTTCCAGGGATGGGGCATCCACAGCAATCTGGGCAGCCCAGGCCAGGGCCTCACATCCCTCTTAGTAAAAAAATTCCTCCTGATACCTATACAATCTACATGTATCAATTTGGCTGCCTCATTTACATCATCATGCATTTCTTTAGGTCCCCAGTTCATCGCTTGTTACGACATTCAAAGGAATACCATGAAGATCTTCCCCTTCCAAATTCAAACACCATATTTGTTCTGGTAATTGAGGGAATCTGTTTTATCCGCCTCATTGGATGCAGTCATTATAACAGTTCCCACCCAGTATGCCACAGCCATTCCACATGCAGTTGAAATCGATAGCATTTTTCTGTGCATCAGGGATTTCCCATCAATATTTACATGTAATGATTAAAAGAGCAAGGGCTCCAGTAATCACGCAGGCTTCACCACTGTTGATACCTCTGGGAATATCAAGCATTGTGACACTGTGATCTGTTTCAGTTTTCGAAGGTTTCCATCCTCCTCTTTAAAGCAGCCTTCCTCTCCCGTAAGCTGTGAGGCAGTGGCATTTTTGCTTTCAAGCATATGAAAACATGTGCTTCTGCTTCCCTCTCTAACTCTGGAATGAAACACTCTGTTCCAACAACATCTCCATCCAAGCAGGCAGTTATGGCATCATTCTGGCTTTACAAAGACAGAAGAAAACTGCAAAACATTACTTTCTGCTCAGGTGATTCACATGCTTGTCTCATCCAAGGGAATCCAAAATGTCATACTATTTATCTTTACCGTACCGTGCAGTGTAGAGAATGCAGTATTTGTAGGTTTTAGATTAATGGATTCAAAACATCCCTTGATTAATCCCTATGCCAGTAGTGCACAATATCTGGGTTCACTTCAGTTCAGCAGCTGATTTAGGAATGTTAACATTATTTTGGCTGGAGCAGCTGATGGAGAAGCCTGATTAGATTGTTCTGAACAAAAATCCTGTGTTCAGTACAGGTACTGAAGATATATAATGCCTAAATTCAATTCCTTTATTATTTACATTCAATAACTAATGATTACTTAGTTATTAACCAAGCCCAAAGGGTTAGTCATGATAATTAGACTATGAATTATTAACACACAAAAAAAATCTTCAATATTTCTTTGGAGGTTTTTTTTTCTTTTCTTGTTCTTCTTTTTTTTTTTTTTTTAATTGCTTTCTCTGCTTATAATTTTCTTAGCTAGAGTAGGCATGGAGATGGATTATGAATCTCTTTCATCCCATTTAGAGCAGTAACAGCATTTCAGACTCTGGCCTGGCCTGCTGCCAGATACAGGCAATACATTTCCTCCAGTTGCAAGCAATAAAATTATTCTGTCTTTGTTATTCTGCGTTTCCCTGGATCCTTTTGAAGGACAGGAATGAATCTCTGCCAGCGTTGCTGTGATGAATTATATGCTTTAGCTGTTTAGCACAAGGGTGAGCTATACAAAGCCACGGGAGGCTGAATTTAAAAAATGATCCACAGTAGTTTTTATTGTTTTTCAAATCGACTTCATAATAGCTGTGCAAATATAGCAAAAATGGTAAGTGCAATTAGGAAGAGAATCAAAATTAGGAAATTAAGACCGTTTGTTGCTTTCTGGCTTGCCCGCTATCTGCGATTCTGGTGTCAAAAAACCAAAAGCTCTAGTGAGCTTGGGAGACTCTGTGCCAGGTCTGCACCTCCCGAGTGCTTTGGTGCTTTTGCAAACATGTCTCCATCTCTTTTACTGGACTTTCTCCCAATATGTTACCAGCTGCATCCCAGCCTGTTCATTAAGCTGCATTTTCAAGAAATGCAGTAGTGCATATTAAGAGTTCTTGTGTACAATCAACATGAGTTAGTCAGTTTTGAGAATCTTTTTCATTCATCCACAATCTTTTTTTTTTTTTCCTACAACTTTCATACAAAATGCTCTATTTTATTCTATCTGGATTCCTACGCCATTTTCATCGCTGGGTTACCGTAACAGATACCATTATTAAGTTAAATGAGGTAAGATCTGCTATTTGTTTCTCTTTCCCCAGTAAGGAGACTGATTGCGTACATTCACTGTTAAGTCATCTCAAAGCAGCTCAGAATGACACCAGCAAGCCGCAGGCAGACAGCGACGAGACCCGGCAAGGCGCTCCTTCCCTCAGGAGCGGCCAGCACCACCTCCTGACCCCGCACTCCACGCCTCCCTCCATAACAGGACCTCCCCCCACCAAACAAGATGGCGGCGCAGGGGCAAGGTCTCGGGCCCGACGCGGGGCTCCCGCCGCCTTCAGGCGCCGCTATGGCACCGCAGGACGGAATCGACGCATACGGCGCTACCCGCGACGCCCAGCCCTCGTCCCGCCCCCCTTGCAGTGGCTAAGCCACTCAAGCAGCCGAAATTTAGCTTCAACCCAATAGGAGCAGCAGTCGCTTTCCACTAACACCAACCAGGGGCCAGAGCCGTTAAACTGACAGCGCGGACAGCCAATAGCTGACAAGGAGAGGCCACCTCCCTTCGCGCCCCGTTGCTGGGGCAGCCGCTGTCAATAGCCCCCAAGAGCCGCCGCGGCTCCTTTAAGCGTAGCGTGGCAACGGCGCCGCGTCCGCCGCACAGGCCGGGCCCTGCGGGGGAGCGGGGCCCAGGGCGGCGGGCCCGGCCTGCAGGTGAGGGAGAGCAGGGCCGGGTTGAGAGAAGGGCCGCCCTTTGAGGCCGCGGGCCCGAGCTGGATAAGCGGGGGCGGCCGAGCAGTAGCAGCAGCCGAGGAGGGCGGGAGATGGCAGCGCTCCCCCGCGGCGTGAGGGGCTGCCACTGGAAAGCGTTGGCCTGAGGTAACGCTCGGTGCGTTCCGTTGGGGGAGGAGCAGGGAGGCCGCCTTGTTTGGCAGCGATTCGCTCGGACGTTCGGCATTCCCGTCACTCAGGTGGGCGTTTCTGTGCGGACGCTGCTTTCTTGCTTTCTTCCGTGCCGCCACGGGTCAACGCCTTCGCCGTGTGCCGTCAGGACGGCGCTGAGGGCCGTTGCGCTGCGGAGCCGGGCCCCTTGTGTGCGATAAAGGCAGAAAGAACTTCCGAGTCGTTCTCCCTCTCTCTCTTTCTCTCTTCTATTTATTTTTCCCCGTAACCTGCTTTCTGGCGTGCTTATGAGCGATGGCAGGCAGCCCCGTGCCATCCCTGGAGTTGTGCTGTGCCCTGTGCAACGCTGCCCTGTCCCTTGCTCCACAGTGACCAGCAGCCCGACTGCGTGCCGAGGCGTTTGGGTTGGGCTCTTTCTTTTTCTTTCCACTAACTATGTGTTTCAAGGCAAAATATGTAATCAGTAGCAACAGATCGTTGCTGAAACAAACAAGCGTGAAATTCTGGAAACAGAGCTTTCTGAAGTTGTACAAGTCCTAGACTTACCTCATGGGTTCTATGTTGGTCTGATCCCGATGCGTTCAGCTTCTAAAAGTGTGTGTGGGGTTTCTGCTCTCTTTGACAGGGTGTTCTGCTTTGATTTGTTGCTGTGTTCCTTTTATTGTTTCAGGCTTTTTTTTCCCCCAGTAACTCACAACATTTCCCTCCTCACATCATTAGATGTACTGGGACAAAACCAATGTCTTCATGGATTTAACTCAAGCAAGTTTTGGTTATTTTTATAATAACTCAACCTAGCTGGTAACAGTTGAAAAGTCAACGAACCAAATAATTTCTTAATTGAGTAATCCTTAAACCAACTAAATTAAAATCCAAATGCCTATTCTAGTGATTCATTTGCTCTGAAGATAAAATCTGCATTTTTTTTTTTAATGTTAATCAAATTGCATTGTAAATTTGGTGGCAAATGGCGTCTGGCAAAGCTTGACAGATTGAGGTTTCCTGTTTTGTATGGAAAATGTGATGATATTATCAATTTATAAAACTGAAAATGAATTGAAGCTTTGGAAGTATTTCTGGGGATTCCTCAAGGGAGTTTCCATTGGTTACACTGTTCCAATTTATTTTCAGTCTGATGATTATTTTTTTTCCCCATTTTCCAGAGAAAATCCAGAGAGCATCAGAAATTAGTGTTCTTCGCTATATATCAAAGTAATGCCTGACACAGGTTGCTAAGAGAGGTGATGCCCCATCCTTGAAGACACTCAGGGACAGGCTTGATGAGGCTCTGAGCAACCTGATGTAGCTGTAGGTGTCTGTTCATTGCAGGGCAGTTGGACCACATAATCTTTAAGGGTCCCTTCTAACAAAAACAATTCTATGATTTTCTGTTCTGTGAAAATATTCTTCAGAGGGAGCATCCAGTACAGAAGTGGATAAATTTTTACACATTACTTCACAATACTATTTTTCTGTTTTAAATACCGCTGTGAAAGGCATTCTTCCAAGAGGTTATTGCCTACTCAGTGAGTACTTGTGGGGCTATAAAATTACTGACTGATCATCTTCAAGTTAGTAAGTGAAAGTGAATGTTCTTGTTTTATATATATAATTAGACATCTAGATAATTGAATCGCAGACTTACATTTTTCCCAAAATGCAGTACCACTTGTTTTGGTTTATATATGCTTTCTTCTCGAGAAAAAAATAATCATGCACAGAGATTTCTTTCTATCCTCCAGTGTCCTAATGGCAGACAAAAGTAAGGTGTATCTTGGCTAGGCACACACCATTGAAGATAGATGCCCAACAGAGAAGTTACTGCTGCTACAGAGGTTAGGTGTGCTGATGTTAACAGCTGTGGATGTGGTGCCTTTGGCACCAGGGTGCCCAGCTCAGCACTGCAGGGCAGACCGTGCTGCTTGACTTCCCACCAGATTGTTTCGTTCAGCCTATTGCTGTGAGCAAAAAAGGGAACACATGTTAGACGTAGAGCTGAGAACTGGTTGTTAATCTAATTAAAATCTTAATGGCCTAATCGAAGGCTTAGTACTAGTCCAGATATTAACACAGTTCAGGTTGTGCACAGTTACAGTGATAGAGGTACAACCTCTGACACCAGACTTTCTTCACCGACTGACTCTTCCTCTGGGACCTGAAGGGCTTTGTCTGGGCTGGGGGGGGAAGGGGAGGTCAGCATCCCACATCCTCTCTTGGAAGGAGGGAGAGTGTGCTGATGGTTTTTCTTCCTTGTCATGTGTCCACCTGGGATTGCTTTTATGCTTGTTAACACACTGCACACCTTATTCTTTCCCCAGCACTTGATGGCTCTGTCATCACTGAATTTATACATACAGTGCATTTTACACATGTTGAGAACTTGTCCTTTGTTCTATGTGTCGTTACTTATAGAACTGATTTTACCCATCTCCCGTGGCTGTATCACCTGGTGAGCAATTATTAATTGACCACTGGTTAGCTATTATAGTGCAGGGCCCCCCTGTTGCCATGTGTACTCTAAGGCCCCTACAGTCATCCCATGCCTGTGACCCTCCATGCTCTATTTTTCCAAGCCTCGCAGACAGTTTGCTCTGCACACAATAACTACTGCTTATTGCTATCTGTTGGTTATAAATCAAATTGTAGGTGTTAGAGTACACAGCTGTACAAAGCTAAGCAATAACTAGTTAGATAAGTTGCGTGGTGGTTAGCTAATTTTCTTGCAGCTAAATAAATGAAGCTTCAGGCATCCAAGATGAGTCCAGACATTGTCTGACAAGTCCTGTGGCCCCATTCTGATAGCTGAAAATAAAGCCTGTGGCTTCTTGCAAGCAGTGACAACACCACGGTTGCTATAGGCTGCGTACACAATTACAGTTTTTATGTTGTTACAGTCAGGATGATTGAAGTAGTTTGATGCCTGTTACAGCCCTGTAGAGCATTATCTTTAGATTTGATGGTATTTTACTATTCTAACATTGGCATATATCTTCTTTTCTATCTTCTTTATTACCCGAGATTCTATCTTGTGGAGGCAGGCATAAAGCAGTCTTACCTGTGTATCCTGTAAAGAACAGGATGTTGCCAAAACTGTGTCTGTGTTTCAGTTTGGAATCAAGGAGTGAGGTAACAAATTCTGTGAGACCAGGATTGAGGAGCAGAGCTGCTTGGGAGTATGGTTGTGTTCTCATAAGTTCAAACGTCTTACGTGATCTTAGTCTTACACTCATTAATGCTTGTGAAATCTTTGTTACCTTCACAGACAAAGAAGGAAATACAATTATGGTTAGGTGTACACTTCTGAAATATCTTTGATAGCTTCACGAATTCAAAGCAAAAGAAAATAGTCATTGCTGATCATTCACATGTTCACTACAGCTGACTCCTTCCAGCACACACTAAGGAATCTCTAGGGCAAGTGATCTCAAGCATTGCTCATCTTCTTTCTGTTTTCATCAGAATACTGTCTGACATAAGTTTCAGGCATCTGATTTATTTCGACCTCTTTGAAAATACTTAGGTCTTCAAAGAGCATTATATTAGGAAGTTACTCCCCAAGTAAAGAAAAACAGTCTCTTCCGAATAATTCAGTAATAATTCAGTAATTATTTCCCAGCAGCTTCTCAGTTTAGAAATCTGTTGGAATATTTATTTCTCTAATTCCTGCCGTATAGATTATGAGGGCAAGTCCATCTCTGTCACTGGAGGCAGAGTTGTGTGTGCTAACAATGTAGTGGGCTGGAAAGCTTGAATTTGTGATGAAAACTGTCTTGGCAACTGATGTTTCTGTTCTGCTTGGCTATGCCGTTCTTCACATATAGATGGGGAACAGAAGGCCAGAAAAGCATGCTAAGTTTATTTTATTGGGATAGTAAAGTGACATAATATGGTGAAAATTTTGCAGCTCATTTACAGGTATGTCATATGCCCTGCAGTGTAGAAGAGATCTGATTGAAAGCAGCTCAATTTTTTTGTGTGTAGTTTATTTGAGCTCCTATCTTGTTTCTAAATGGTTATGTCATTCTACAGGCAGGAGTGCTGGGCTCTGGTGTGAGTACTGTTTATTCGCCCGTTAGAGGCTTGATCTTGAGTTTGGAAAGATGGGAAATAGGTGGAGAAATAAACTTGAGAACTGTGGGAAGAGAGGTGGAAGGTACAGGAGGCTGAGTTTAGTCAGTCCAATACATCATGCACAGATGAGAAGATTCAGTTTTGAGTGAGAAAGACAAGGAAAGCTTTCAATGTATTTGCTTCAATGATCTCAGTGTCTGAAAAATGTGGAAGGTGATTTTTACATAGAGATTAGACTTTTCAGTTTACATCAAAAGGCAATCTGCAGAAGCAGTCATTCCCTTTTTACACCTGGTAATGTTTACCATATACTAGGTGTAAAACAAGTAATGCTTACCGTGTACCAGCAGGGTGGTTTCTCTATCAGTTACTTTAAAAATAAACATTTAAAAGACTGTACATGCATTAACATGTAAAGCATGTGACACAAATTTATGTGCTTTTACCAGTTCTGGAAGCATACAAGAGTACTTCCCAAGGCAAGGAGCACACTAACACAGGTAGGATCTCAGTGGTCATTAAGGATAGAGCAAGCTTTGGATCAATTTTTTTTTATTTTTTATTTTTAAATCAACCATTTCATTTAATATCATCAGAGTGTGAGAAGTTGAGATATGGAACGCTTAGTCTAAATCTGCAAATACCATTTCAGTTCTAGTCATAGGAATAAGTTGTCAATTTCTTGGGTTAGAAAGTTTTTCAGCATGTTTATGTTAGCTTCCTGAATAGCTTCAGGCTTTCACTTGCTTTATTTTCCAGAGGCTTATCTGCTCTCTGGTCTGGAAATAATTTCTTATTCTAGATTCAGCTATAGTCATTTTCTGATAATCTTTAGGCAATGAATTGCCTCAAACTGTTGAGTATGGTACTAGCTCCATTCCTAGAGTGACATCTGTCCCATTTAATATAAATAAGAAGGCTAATGTAGCTATTCATCATAAGGTTATAGGAATTCTGAGTAATTTTACAGTTCTTTTACCTTTCTTAACAGCAAAACCATTCTCTTTTTTTTTTTTATCTCTCTCTGTTGTTACAGAAAAATGCATTTGGAATGATAACTTCTCTTTGCTGAGCTGAACTACAAAGATCTCATGCTTTGGAGATGAAGATGATAAACACAAAGAATAAATCCAGCTTCTGCTGCTGTGAATATTAAAAGGTCCTTTGTGTCAAAATGAACAGTCTTTGAGAAGAATCTGGAAGCTGCTTAATCTAAAAGATGGGAGAAAGGGTAAGGAGCCCAGATTCTGAACAAGACAGAAGATCGGATGAGAACAGAAATAGTGACTCTTATTATTCAGATGAAGATAATGCATCCCATTCATCTGACCGGTCACCTACTCTAAGCTATCCATCGACAAGCCATGAAAAGCGAGATCACAAAACAAGAGCTTCAGACAGTCTTGTGCACTACCAAGGTAGGTACACATAGAAACTGTTCTTTGTAACTGCTCCAAAGAGTCTTTGAAAGTTGGAATAAAAGTGGTAAATGTACTGTTCTAAGAATCTACTAATAGCATTTGTGTGAATTATACTGCAGGTGGCAGGTAGGCTCTTAACTGTTCAGTTGAAAAATGAAATTAACCAACTGCTGTAAAAGGGAGATATTTTGGGGGGGGGGGGGCTTTCAGAATTATTCATGCTTCTTTTGACAGGAAAGTGCACCTCTTGAACTAGCCTTTGGTTGCATCTTGCTGTTGTTCTATTTGAATCTTTGACAGGAATCTCAGAATGGCCAGGGTTGGAAGGGACATCAAGGATCATGAATCTCCAACCCCCCTGCCACATGCAGGGCCACCAACCTCCACATTTAACAGCAGACCAGGCTGCCCAGGGCCCCATCCAATCTGGCCTTGAACACCTCCAGAGACAGAGCATCCACAACCTCTCTGGGCAGCCTGTTCCAGCACCTCACCACTCTCATAGTAAAGAATTTCCCCCTGACATCCAACCTAAATCTCCCCTCCCTCAACTTAAAACCACTTCCCCTTGTCCTGCAGTTATCAACCCTTTCAAAGAGTTGATTCCCCTCCTGTTTGTAGGCTCCCTTTAGGTACTGAAATGCTGCAGTGAAGTCACTCTGCAGCTTCTTTTCTCCAGGCTAAGAAGACCCAAGACAAGGCAATACTACACAGTGTATAAAAAAAGAAGATCCTTCTGTTGTGTACTTGTCTGAGCTTTCCTGTATGATATGGTGTCATTACAAAACAAACCAAAAAAACAATCAGCAATGTTTCAAGACAGAAAAAAATGTTTGGTGAAACTTTAGGTGCCTGTGGAGTGGAAATTCAGGATTGTTTTTACAGACATTTTTGAGGGGTAAAATACAGCTGCGCTCTGAGTTCCCTCACACACACCTCATGAGCTGCTGTACATGAGTTGATTCATTGATTGAGACTGTGGGGAAAGCAAACATCCCTGCAAAAAAGAAGAGAATGATTTGTCCAGCTTCAGGCTGAAGTAGGGTTATGAAGCCTCTCTGCCACATTTTGACAGGTTGTTCTAAATAGTTGCATGCGTCTTCTGATGAAGTGAAAGCGTATCTTGCCTTTCTTTAGCAGTCTGTTTCATTGGCAAATCCTTGATGGCAAAGTTTTCCAGGGAGAGTCTCTTCAGATCCTGGCATTTTGTTGAACTTCTCTATGTTCAGAAGTGGCATTGCAGTTGTAGGTTGGGTGCCTGAGAAACAAAAACTGCAGTTCCACAGTTGTTTGGTTTGGAGTGGGCAAAGAAATGAGTTGGTTTTCGGTGCAGCTAAAATTGAATACAATTATTACATGAAGGCATGGTGAATGTAGTGTTGTTCTTGAAATGCACTCTTCCCCAGCTTAATTTTGTGGTTGAAAGTGCAGACTTGGTGTTGGAATTTTCTGTTCTGCTCTTAATCTGGAGAAATTCATGTAGGGGTTTAAAGGCTAGACTGTGAGGTTCATGGGAGTGCGCTTCCTTCTCAGAAGGAAAGATGTGATTCCTGCAGTACTTGTAATCTTATCATACCTGAATGCTACATAAATATTAGTCATGTGGGGGGGGGGAAGAAAACTTTTTCTTTCCTGTTTTCTTTAAAGTTGTTATTTTTGCTTAAAAATGTTGTCTGTAGAATAGAAGCATGGTGAGCATTAAAGGGAAGGAAAGATTTTCTGTCATACACACCCTGTGTGTGCATAACTGCATTATCTCTATATACCAGTTTTCAAGTCTCTATATTACATAAACTGGTGCTCAGAATATTTCTCCCACTAAGCTGTCTGTCTGTCCAGTTGTTTTAAGATGTATTTTTGGTGTGTAATGTGCTTTATTCTTCTCAGCGTTGCCTGACATGCAAATAAGATAGAAACACCAATGCTTAGTTTTTATCTGCAGTGATGGTAATAAAATAACAGCAAATAAAAATGTAAGTGATGGATACTAGTAATCAAATAAGGATACTCTGTGGAAAATAACTTGTGATACAGGAATAAGTTATTCAAGGGATAACTGAATTTTCATAGGATTTATGATTTTGCTTTGTAGGCTTTTTTGACCCTTTAAAATTGCAGTTTTATCTGTCAGCATGGATTTGAAAACACTGTTGGATTTGTCTGAGAAAATTACATCTTGCATAATACATAACTAGCTGGCTCTCAGCTAATTGTTGCAATTTTAAAAGCCCTTGATAGTACTGCATGCACAAGAGTACAGTATTTCTATCTTAAGCAAGCTAATAAACGTAATCAAATATTAATAAAATGTCTGTTATTTCTGATACAATTTATAGATGATTACTTTGCAATGCTTCCATGTTGATATCTGCAGGTATTGCCTCTTTCAGTAAGTCACAGACATAATATCCTTTTTCTACATCTACGGAAAGAAGCATAATGCTGTTATGTGTATGCTTTTTATTTTCTGATGTGAAGGCTGCAGTCTCTGCTAAGTATTGTAGAATTGTTTCAGGCAGAACTTCATTCCAAGAAGGATGTCTGAATCCACAAATTGCATTGTCTTGTAACAAACGTGCTTTTTATTGTTCCTCTTAGCCACAAAGAAGTTGGGTTCCAAATATGCACCAAGCAAAAGAGGGACACGGTGGGGTTTCCGTTCTCAAAGCCTCACTAGGGATTCTCCTGCGAAAGATATAGATCTTGTTACAAAGAGAGTCCTTTCTGCTAGGCTGCTGAAAATCAATGAGCTCCGAAATGAACTGACTGAACTCCATATCAAACTAGATGAGCTGCAGAAGGAAAACAGGGCACTGAAGAGGCTTCAGCACAGGCAGGAGAAAGCCTTGAATAAGTTTGAAGATACAGAGAATGAAATTTCTCAGCTCATTGCTCAACACAACAATGAGATTAGAATATTAAGGGAGCGCCTACGAAAATCTCAAGAGAGGGAACGTGCCACTGAGAGAAGGCTAAAAGATTCAGAAGATGAACTGTACCGAACAAAAACTGTCTTGCAGAAACTGAAAAAGCTGTCTGCAGATAAGCACCTTGCTGAAAGAGATGACCTGGCTAAGAAACTAGCCTATGCAGAGAGCAGACTAGAGGAGAGTGAAAAAAGAATTAAGGTGAGATGAGCTTTTGAAATATTTGCTCAGATATTTCTTAAGTGACTTTTATGTATTAGTTTGGCTTCTGGTTTTCTTGGTTTTTTGGTGTTTTTTTGTTGTTTTTTTTTCGCTGTGGTAGAGCAAGTAGAAAAATCTTTCTTGATGCTATTTATGAGCAAAAATTATTCCTGAAGGGATTATGTAGTTGTATACTCAATAGTCATGCATTCAAATTGCTGTTTACGAATTAAATGTTACGTGTGGGTGTCAATGCAGTGGAGTTGTGCTTTTCAATGTTTCTAGAAGTAGGAATGATGTTTCAAAAATGCAAGCAACCATAATGTAACTTTATGCAGTCTAATTCCTTCTGAAGAGGAAGCATTTCTTAAACATTTACAGGATATTCAGAGAACCAAGTACTCCAATTCTTTTTTTTAAAAAAAATGTATATATATAATAAAAAATATAAATAAGATACATGTATATATTTTTAAAGAATATGTATATGTATTCTTGAATCTTATGGATTTCATTCATGTAGTGGGTTTGTTTTTGGTCCCCAATTCTGTACATCTGAGAGCTGAGCTGAAGAAAGCTTTTTTAGATAGCAAAATAAGCTCCAATATGTTTTAGTTTTATTTGCAAAAATATTTGAAGGTATGTTTTAAAAACTCATTTAAAAAAAAAAGTATTGTATTAGCAATGTTTGGTAGTTATATGCAGTACCATGTTTAGCTGAAATTACATTCATCATAATTGTAAGTGTCAGTACTTAATTGTAAGTTATATTATGGTGATAACAGATATCAAAAATCTGAAGGGTTAAACTGGAAAGTAAGCTTTCATGAAATAAGCTCCAAAATAATAGGAATATCCCTGCAATAGAAATGGCTACACTTCTCAAATCACCCTGTAGTGTCACCATCTGGCACCTGGAGTTTCATGATTGGGTATCTCAGTATTTGTAGTAGTAATAGAATATATGAAAATAAGTTGTGTCCTTCAAGGGAGAATCTTTTTGTCTGCTTTTTTCTTTCTCATCATCACAGGTTCACTTAAAACAGCTGTTGAGAGGTGAGGGTATGCAAACAAAACAACAATCACAAATTTCTTTCAAGTAGATTTTAATTATTTCCTGTCTTCTTCCTCTTCAGGAGGTGTCTCATTTCTAAACCATCAGGTCAAGATTTTACTAGAGGTATACAGGTGTGTTCTCTGCCTGTTTCAAGAGCCTTGGCTAGTGGGTACTGTTATGTCCCCAGATTGCCTCTCACTACTCCAGAAAAATGAGCAGCAGCACCTGCAAGTGCTGTGTCTGCCCCCATAAGCATTAGGATTAGGGTTTAAATGTGTTTGGTGTTATAGTAGTGGCAGAGTTGAGCTTTGAATCCAAGATGTTTGTTTACTGTTATTTTTTTAACCACATTGACTATTTAAAAAAAAAAAAAAAGTATTCTTGGTTATTAAAAAGTATTATTTTGTTGTTTTAATTGAAGGATCTGGAGAAAAATCTGGAACTAAGTGGTAGCAGTTTTCAGCGAGAATTACAATTGAAGAAGAAAAAGGTGCTTGAAGCTCAAGACAAAAATAGAGCTCTCCAAGAAGAGCTTCTTCAACTGAATCAGAAGCTGAAGGTAAGTTGTGAAGCGGTGCAAGCTGGTACCTATGTTCTGGTGTTTTATCTTTGGAAGAACCTGTCATCAAGTTTACATATTTTAGCAGTGGATGCACTTTCTGATAATGTACTTGATTATATCAGGGGAGTTCTTTTCCTGTTTCAAATTGAAAGATTCTATGCTCTGACCCTTCAGCCAATTTTGAGCTGCAGTGTTTCCATGTTACTATTACTGTTAGCACTAGTTAAGAAAAGCAAGATCAAGTACATAGCCAAGAATGGTTATTAAACTCCAAGATTTACTGAAAGTTAGGTATTGAAGACTTGTTTTAAACCAGATCTGCAACTGTGTACAGCCATTTATGTTACCATGCACCATGTCATGTACTTGGATTTCAGTAGGCTTGTGTACAGATTAGTTGTGAGATCTCCATACGTTACTAAATTTGTGCAGTTTTATTTCACTTTCAGTTCGGTTGCCAAAATTCTGAATTTTGCTGTAAAATTGTGACTCAGAAAGCACTGCATTCTACTCAAATATCAATTTGCCTTTACAAAGGAAATGCCTTTGTAAGGAAACACCATGTTTGAAACTTTCTTATATGATGAAGATGCAGCAGTTTGTTGCCTTACCAGTTGTTGAGCACGCAGCGCTAGTGATCCAAAAATCTGCTTGTTAACAGTGAATGTTTTAAGCACGATTTGTTAGTGGAGAGTTTGATGTTCTGAAAATATTTTCATTGTCAGATGGCTTCTGGTAATTCGCTGGTAATTCATTTCTGTATTTTAGCTAATAAATACAACAAGGAGAATATGCTTTTTACTGTATGATACCGTGAGACACTGCTCCATGGTATTAACACAGCCTGTGACAAGTAACCTTGAAATGTTTAACTCTACAATGCAGAAATTTTTCTTGTGCAATCTATATGTACATCACAACCCTTTTTCAAGTTTATGGAAGCACTGGCATTTACTTTAATTTTTGCTGCAGAGCTCTAACTTTTTTTTTTTTTTCCAGAGCATTTTGGTAATGAGATTTAGGAGTAGAGTTCTGTTTGAATTTTTGAGCATAAGAGAAGTTAGTAATGTGATTGTTCTCCTTGAAAATTGGACAGAACTGTTGATGCCCTTACTTACTTAAATTCCATTTGCAATGTGTATTTTTTATTTTAATTTACTGCCAGTGAGTGAAACATTCCTAATTCATGCTACATCTCTTTCCTTAACAGGAAAAAGAAAGAGAACTTGATGCCAAAAATATATATGCTAATCGTATGCTGAAGGTATCACCGAGGAAAGGGATGGATGTTATTCAAAGAAAGAAAGGTAACAAATAAAGTAGAAGAGGCAAAAATTTAGTACCGCTACTTTGATGTTCAACTTTACCGGGTGTGTATATGATGCTGACCCTAGCACTGCTCGTCTGAGAAGTCTGAATTTTTTTGCACTGCTTTCTACACAGCAGTCATTACAAAAGAAGGGCACGGGATGACTTTCCTGTAACTGTAGCAGAACCAGAACCTCAAATTTCCTCCGTGGTGTTAATGTTTTGTATTGCATATATGAAGGAGGACCAGAAGATTGTTCAGTAAAATTTCTAGTAGATCGTAGGTGTCTGCATGACAGTGAACTGCAGACTGAAAATATGAAATGTCACTGCTGTATTTTGGGAATGCTTTTTATTTATAATTTTCCCCACTTCAAATTAATGTTGTCAGATTGGCTGTGGTACATTTTGCATCCGAATACATATGTCCCACAGCATCATCTTCCAAAAGCATCACTGTGGTGATTTTCTTCTGGAGCGACAAGGCAGCCATGAGCCTTATGCTACAAGCATCAGTATACATTTATGTATGTATGTGCGTGTGTGTATCAGTCTTTGGTGGATCAGTGGAATCTGTCAGAAGAAGGAATTTCTGGCACTGTTTTAAATAGCTAATGCCAACATTTTGAGCTCTTTAGTATTTATCTATCTACCTCGTTTCAGTGTAGATATTCTGCTATTAATCCATTTTTGAGTTCAGGTATTAAAATATGTTATTTAATAGAAATAAGTTTATGTGCTTTTAAGATACAAACAGGTACATTTTAACTTAATGAGTTTACTTCTCTGAGTATGAATTCATTGAATTCAGTGACAAGCAAGAAGATGAAAATAGATATTTTGTGGCTAATTTTTTTAATTCAGTATGCTGTGATTTTATAAGTAGCTTTATTTTTTTTTTCTTGTAGATTTTTTTTTTTTTTACATGTAGGTGGGTTTTTTTTTGCTTTTGTTTGTGGGTTTTTTTGTGTTTTTTTTTTTTTTTTTTTTTTTTTAATTATTATTTAATTTAGCATGTAACAGAGGCTGGAAACAGTTATATGAAATTTGTCAAAACTTTCCACTTCCATACTTGCAAATACTTCAAAATCAGTGTTTTAACACAGTGGGATATTTTAAAGTGCAGATATGTTTTGTTTTTATTTTCTACAGCCAGCAACCAAAATATCAAAAAAGGAGCACAGCTCACAAAAGGAGTACAGACCAATGGATGTTTCTCATCTGTAGAACTTCCTCCAGAATCAGAATTTGTCTGTGATGATGCAGTAGATAAGAAAGAGAGGATTCTTTCCAGAATAGTGAGTTCCATTTAAAAGAAAATATTTGAGACTTGCTCCCCATAATTCACCTGTCAGATTGATTATTGAATGCACAGCTTGCTTTTTAGGAAAAATATATAAGTATACAGAAAATACAATTTAGACAACGTTCTGGTCTTTAAGAGAAGCTCTGCCCTTCCAGAAATATTGTGTGCCATTTTTTTTGTGACAGTTCACCCTATTCTGTATCTTACTGATAGCCACTAATTCTACCTGCTTCTTTTTCTGCCACTGCCATTTCTTTGAAGTTTTCAAGCCTTCATTTTGTTTTTCTTTATTTCTAAAGCTTATTTGAGCAGTCTGTTGTAACAGTGCTGGCTGCTTTGTCTTTCTTTTTGTTTTGCTCTTAATTATGGTTTCTTGTAGTTTGCAAATTTATTTCACAACCCATAAATCTAATGCTTCCTCTTATTGTCAGATACTGGTATTTCTTCTGTCATTTATCCAGCTTTGTGAATGTGGTTGGATTTTTGTGTTGTTGGGTTTTTTTTTTCCTGTTTCCTGTAATCATGGTACAATTAGAAGTATTCCTAACGCTTTTATTTCAGGCTGGAATTAGAGATTTGCAAGGTAAAATTAGACAGGTTCTGGTACGAATCTGATGCACTGAAGTATTTTCATGGTTGGCTCCTTCCTTCATGTGTTCCATCCCAGAATCTTTTCTGTGATTATGGATGTAGTTTAATGCATGTGTTTTCCAGCACTTCAGTGTGTGGGTTCCATAACCACACAGGAGGTACAAGCAGAGCTTGTGGAATCCAGTTGTTGCTTTAAGTAAAGTTGGGTCTGTTTCACTTATTTTAGAGTAAAATAAACTCCTATATAAAGTAAAATACACTTTCTTAGAGAAATAGGCACAAGGCTCAATATTAGCATCCACTTGTTGGATTAGGCTGCCTTTCTCTTCCTTGCTTTTATGTTAGTGCTTTTTTACTGCTGACATTAATATCAGTTCAAGTGTATTTCCCTTTAAATCTGAGTATATCTACTTATTAGCTGATTTTTAACCCAGGAACAAACCTTTCTCTTTCACTGTTGGTTACTTGATACTCCATAACTTCAAGTACCATCGTGAAACTGTCTGAATCGACAACCTACTCACTTCAGTAAGAAGTCAGGCTGTGGTAACTAGCTTGTTTGCTAAAACAAAAATGCAGTGGGGTCTGGCTTCTATTAAGGTCAATTACTGAGTTTTCAAGCAAACTATTCTAACAGAATGACAATTTTATTTTATGACAGACATTGAAGCAGCAGTGTTCCTGAAATGAGTAATACTGAAAAGAATCGGTTGCTAGTTTTGCTTCAGACGAATGTTGAAGGTGCTAAGATAATAAGGTCAAATCCCTGAGTTGTCAGAGTTGGTTTGGCTTCGATGTCTTGCTCATTTTTATGATTAGCAGTACAGAACATAATTTCAGAATGAAATAGAAGATCGTGTGATATTATTTGTTTGATTATTTTTCTGCATCAGTTGGCTATTGTATCAATTTGTTTCAGGAAAAAGAGCCTCAAAACAAGGAATGGAAAGAGCAAGCAGACCTGCTAAAACAAGAGCAAGACAGAGAAAAGGAAGAGAAACTGAAATGTGTTCAGGAACTACAGACTTCAGAGGAGAGGTTTCAAAAGCTACGTGATGGTAAGAAAAATAGGCAGCTGAAAGCTGGAAAATGCAACATGGAATACTAAGCAAGTGAGACTGCTAGGTTGTGGTTTTTTGTTTGTTTTTTGGGTTGGGTTTTTTTTTTTTTGTGAGAATAGCAAAATGATTTTGCAGAGATCACTACAGTGGAAAATTATTTTCAGTTATGTTATGCAAAGAGATCAGAAAGAAAAATGGAATATAGAGTAATCTGAATCCTGTACTCAGACGTGATTAAGTATAGAGCAGCAAAAAACACTGAAGTCTGAGAGATTTTGCTTTGCAAAACAAGGATGACATAGCAAATAAATGCTGAATTATCTCTGATTTGCTAGATGTTATTAAGGTAACAGTAGCAAACTACTGTCTATAGCACAAATCTGCTGTCCTTAATAAGGCCTCTTTTTTCAATACTTACTTCACTTATATCACAGAATCACAGAAACAGCAAGGTTGGAAAAGACCTACAAGATCATCCAGGCCAACCATATCATTGAAGATAGTAATTTATCTTCTTAGTTGTGTGAATCATTTAGTGTGGCTATTTAAGAAATATCAGTTTTCATCCTTACATCTTAATGTTGCTTTTTCTTTATGCGTTTGGCTTTCAAAACATACTTATGGCTTACTTTTATAAGATTTTTATGGACAAACCACATGCTGTTGTTTAAAATGCTCTTTCAATGATTATAGTTAACAGAAGCAGTTAATGTAGGTGACAAGGAAGAAATCTAAAAACCTACAGCTGCTTTTAACTCAATCCTACATAAATTCCCCTACTTCCACTCACATTTTTGCACAACTTAAGCAGGCCAAGGATTTGCTCTGTTACCTGCCTAAGATGATTCTGACCATGTTTTCCTATTGTATAAGCTGATATTTTCCCCACCTTGCATATGGGAAGGTAGCTACTTTACTTGTTGTGATATTTTCAAATGCAGTGTGATTGAAAATACATATAAACTGAACTGTTGGAGTTATTTCTGTAAGCTTGATCAGAAGTACTGTAGATAGCATGGAACTTTGTGAAAACGTCAATCAGCAGTTTGAATTAAGAGTTCAAAAGGAAATGCCAATGTGCTGAATAGGCCAAGTAGCTGTATTCAGCCTTTGACCTAACGTGTCTATTGTGTCTTGTTAGAAAAATATTTTCAAAACATATTTTGAGAAGATACATTCTTAGAAGCTTTCTTTTTCTTGTACATGTAACATTTGCACATGTTAGTAGTTTAATTACTGTTGCACCTCCCATGCCCCTTTTATTTGTGCAGATTGCCATTTGGTATTAGCACAGGTGCCCTCGTTGTATTCGTATAATGGCACATGAGACCCTTGTGTGAAAGTGCTTTATGCAGCAGATACAGAATGTTTAAAATCATGCACAACTGGAAAACACTAATGACTATCCGTGACTTTGTTACTTGAGAGCTCTACAGGATCGGTTCCCTTTACAGTAAAATATGTATATCCCAGTGGCTGTGGTGCTGACAAAGAAAACCAAAGTGCGAGTTGGAACTATTAAAATCAGTGGTGTTGTATTAATTTTTCTTCAAAGCCAAGAAATAAGAAGGCAATTGGCAGAAATGAATTTCCCTGATGTTCTAAAATGTGGAAAATGGCCTAATAGCATACCTTTGTATCTCAGCAGAGAATGTAGTGGATTTAGTTGTAAGTTTTTGAATATATATATATGTATTTTTTTTTACAATGGAAATACCACACTATGCATGAAAGAACATATTGCATACTCAATGGCTTTTGCTTGCACTGTCTTCAAAGTGTTCTTATAAAGGCAGCTTAAGACTAAGACATTGTAACTAATGTTTAAACTTCCTACAGAATGGGAAAAAGAAGAATGTGACAAAATGAAAAAAGAAAGCAGCTTTTTATTGGATAAAGAAGATAAAGCAAAGATGGAAACAGAAACACACAAACCTGAAATAGAGACAGAAAGTACTGAAATGCTGGAAGAACGGCGAAAAAGTGAATTTCTGCTTGCCAAAATGAATGAAATTGATAGAGAAGCTCAAAATGTAATGAATGTGAAACTTGCTTCTCAAACAGTGTTCATAAACACATTGAGAAAATCTGATTCTCCGGAGAAGAAAGAAAAAAATGGTCAATTCTTTGAAATTCCAGGAAAGGTTACAAATGGATTTCCCCAAGAGGAGAGCCAGGAGGATGCCATAAGAGCACAAGGGCAGAAGCAGCGAAATTTAAGGACTGTAGATTTAAGTAATGAGTTAACATTTGGTAGTTACGTACCTTCCTTTGGAAAAGTATCAGGGAGACCAAGTTGGCTTAATCAAAAAGTTGACTCTTTAGAAGAAAACATGAAGGAAAATGCAGATTTCCATAGTAAGAAAGAAAAGAAGTCCAATTTAATGGAACAGCTCTTTGGAAGCAGTGCCAGTACCATCCTCCTCCCTAAAAGTAAAGATATGACACCTTTTGACATAGATTGGGAATCAAGTAATACTCTTCTTGATAAAAACAGTAAAATCAAAGTAAAAGAAGACAACGATCTTTTCAGTGAAGGAAGAAACCTAAACAGACACCGTCTGCAACACGCTGGAAGCAAGCCAGCTTTTAAAACCCTGGGTTCTTTAGAAGATGAAATTGAAGAAGTAGTCTTACAATGATCATATTTTATATTTTTCATATGTAAACACTAAATAAATATTTTCACATAGTATTTATTAGATACAGATTTGAGATATTTCAAATGTAAAGCCTTATGAAGGAGTAATTTACTTAAATGGATGTATTTGTATAGAGGAAAGATGTGCTCTGATAGAACAGCCTAACATACACACAGGAAATTTGTTTTAAAAAGTAACATCTAAATACAGGCCTTGGAGATCTGACAGTCACTATTTTGGCAGTAAGACAGTGAAGTTGTCCTGAGGGACTTGCTGATAGGTGAGATAGCTACTAGCTTGCCACTTAAGTCAGAGAAGATGCTCTTGGTCCTACCTGTGCTCCAGATTAATGATCCCTGTTGCCACATGGCACCATCTGACTTGCGCAGCTGTGGCTCGGGTGCCAGAGGCTTGTCAGTGCAGTGCTTGTAGGGATGCTGTAGGAAGGAAGGGTGTTACAAAGGCTTACACTCATGCACACCCTTCACCTGCATGCACTCATAGACACTTAGTGCTCTCTTGCTGGCTTTTGCACACAGTCTTTCTCTTGCTATCACTCTCTTGATTATTGAGACTTATGTGTCATCTGTAATAGATCAGTAAAACCATACTTCTCACAAAAGGGAATTATTTATGACAGAGTTAGCTGGCTGGGAAAGCAACAGGCTTTTAAGTGGGAGTGCTGGCATTCAGGGCAGCTAGGAGATGTGCATCTCTGGCTAGCCAGTGTAGGAAGTATTTTGTTACCTGTAGGCAGTTCGCCATACACTGCTTTTAGTTTGGTTGATTTCTTTTGAGCTTCAATTTGCTTCCCCAGGCATTCATAGGGCCTGTAAGCTGTATCAGGAAAAGGTGTATGTAACGTCAGTGTCATGAAATTGATAGAAGAGTCTTAACTTGCACAAAGCCTCAGGTAGAAAGACAATACTCTACACTGTAATTGTGTTATCGCAGAACCTCAGCAGAAATACAACGAACTCAGGAGCAGCTGATCTCTTTTCTGCATAGCTTTTCTGGAGATTTTAATAACAAACTTGTCCAGGTTGTCCAATATTTTCAGGTTATATTTATTATATAATGCCATTTTTTGTAACTTCTGAATTTTCTACATAAAATTCCAATCATTAGTAAGTTGTTTTTTAACAAAATGCTTTTATTAAAACAGTTGAGTAAAATTTGTACGTGGAGATCATCTTTAACAAAAAGTTTTGACTTTTTATATTGTGTTACTGATGCAGGGAAGGGGGATGAAAGTGGGTTTGGTAGTGACATTGCTAGTCATGTCATCCACTGCATGGTGCATGTATATAAATTGGAATTGTAAGCAGTGAAGTATATCAGAGGCATTCCAGATAATTACATGAAGGTCATCATTCTTTACTAGAGTGGCAGATTTTTAAATGCTTCTCTGATATGCTCCCTATGAGCCTGATTTAAAACATACTAAAAATACAGAGGGAGATTATTATGATTTCAAGATGCTTTGAATCAAGATTTCTGTGGAAACAATGGCTTTTCTGAAAAGGGAAAAAAAAAAAAGGCTGGTGTCTGCATCATGCAATAACTTTCTTTGCAATAACTTTTCCATTCAGAAAGAAAATTAGTCACAGATTCAGACTGGGTGTGTGTGGGACCTTTCTCTTTAATCAGGCTGAAGTGAAAAGCAACCCATGTTCACCTGTGTGCTTACACTGTGAACCTGATTATGTTGATTATAAAACTGTAGAGTTTAGCTCATTTGTTTTACTTACTGTGAGTTAGAATATAAGTTTATCACTCTGACCAGGAGTGAGTTTAATTGTCTGCTATTCTTCCTCAGTTACTTGTTTGGGGATATACAACGTTCATTCTGAGAGGCAGAAGTCAGCTTGTAAGCGTGTTAAGTGTATGCAAGCGAGTGGTTATTTATCTTGTAACTTTCTTAAGTGTGGATGAGTACTGCCCTTCAAGACTACAGGGCTGCATTCATGAACGTATTACTGTGGCTGTTTGCTTTTGTTCCCTGTGGCTGAGGATTACAGGACACAAAACAATGATGTAGCTGCTGTGGTTATTAAGGATCACACAGTGTATGGAGAGTTGGTTGGTTTGTTTGCGCAGTGACCCATTAACATCTGGCAAATTCTAATTATCATGCTGAACTGTTGTGCTCTGCTATTTCAATTGTAAATGTATATTTTCTAAGTTGCTTCGTACTATCAGCCTCCTCTTAAGTTTACACATTCTGTTAGCAGACCTTTCCTGAAGCAAACATTGTGCTGGCTTGCACAAAAAGGTATATCCTCTAGGAAGGTGAAAATAAATTAATCTGCTGGGTATGGTGCCACAGGTATATCTTTTGTTTTCCCTGATTGCTTTCTGTCTGCAGCTTATTGTCTGTTCTTGCTATGTTTACAGTTTTAGTGTTACTTGTGTGTAAATGCCATTACAGTTAAGAAGTATAAATCAAGCACTTGGGACTTGGAGGGAGCAGGAGGGTGGAATTTTTGGATCCTTCTCAACATGTGCAAGCAAGATTTCTGATGTTGAGAAGTTACAGTTTTCCACTGTCTGGAAGCAACTTCTGCAAGGTCTTAAAAGGGTCTGTAGACATTGTGATTGGGTTCATCAGTATACATTAGTTCTCTTTACCCCTGATCTTGACTTCCATATCCATGTAGTGTGCATGTTGCTTTAGCAGTGGTTAAGTGTTTGCAGAACACTCCATTTTGGAGGATAAAATAGATCACAAATGTAAGCTGTTCTAACAATGATCTGTGATGATAACTTGATGTTTATACTATTATAGATTGTTTGTTAGACTTTCAGATCATAAGGCTGTCAAACCTGTTGCGCTGGAAAAAAAAATCCTCTGTTCTAATATGAGATGATCATTAAAATTTGTCAAATTGTTTTATTGGAATACACAGGAGATGGTTGCTGCCCTGGGCAAAATGATCTCCCACTGAGGAGCACATGATGAACTTGATCAGGTAATAGAGCACACCTGACAGACAAAAAAGAAAATTTTATGTGAGAAAACTTTTTGAATAGGGAAAGGCACAGTAATCTCGCATCTGTAATGCAGAAGAGATGCGAAGGGCATCCCAAGTCCTCCTACAATCTACAACCCTGAAGTGAAGCCTGAAGAATGCTGCAGTGGTAAGGATAGTGAGCTGGGAAAAGCTTGAAAGCAGTGTCTATATGCTAAGTAAGGAATCAAAGAAAGTGATTATTTTAGAACTCTGATAAATTCTGTTTTTCTAATTTTGCTTTTCCTATTGCATACATGCCTAGAGAGGTTAATTGCAAATCTATAATGCTTCTAAATGAGGAGAGGATGTGCTTTAGGCTACCTGGTAGCCTCAGGTTCATTGCTGGTGCTAAGACAGAAGCTCTAATTCTGCTAGCCCAGAGTCTGTTAGGTCTGATGGGGGTTATGGAAGAATATCTCATCTGGTGTGTTAGGAGTAGAAATCTGATTAGGAAAATGCCTTGAGGCAAATGGCTAGAAGAGCATCAGTGGGACTTTTGTGGATATTTACAGACTGAGAGTCCTCAGGGTGAGCCTTTAGTATTCCAGAAAATAATAAATTCTACATAGAGCTCTAAAGCCAAGACTTACTAAGGATCTACAGTGCAGAAATTAACAGCTTCAGGAGAATCACTGCAGGAAGGGAAGTTTTGTTCCCTGAGCTATATGACTTCATGAAGTCCGATCTTCTCTTGTCCTGCTACAACTTTTAAGTGTAAGAGATGTTCTGAGTGACTTTGCTCATTTATAAGATTTTCTTTTGCTGGATCATATTTAACATGATCTCCTGTTTTGAATTCTGTCTTTGATTAACTGCAAAGTTTTGATGTCAGCAGGAGAACAATTGCATCAGTGTGCACTGTCAGCCAGGACCTCTGGCTGCTGGGAGTTGCTAGGATACCTCTCACAGGTATTGCTCACTTGGCTCAGCACCAGCCAGTTTATTTGAAATGTAGGTTCATGTCTTTGCTGTGTGTGTGTGTTGAGTGAGCCACAGACTGACTGTTGTATTTGCTTTGATAGTCAAGAACTGTGCTCTGCAGCAAAGAATGCAGAGAATAGAGTAGCCATTCCACCAACATATGACCATTGCTTTCAGAGGGGAACATCAGCCATAGAAAACCAAGGATAGGTTTGCCTTGGCTTGTAGGTGTGGTTTAACCTTGTATCTGTGAAGACACAAGGGAATTTTTCACCTCTCATATATTCTTTCTCGACTCTGAGCAGCAGGTTGGACCAGATGGCCTGTAGAGGTCCCAGCCTATGTCTTTCTGTGATTCTGCCATCCTTCCCATGTCTCACTGGTATTAATGCTCCCTCAATAAGTCCTTTGCACAAAGCAGTTCCATGCTACTTAGACAAAGTTGCCTCAGATACCTCCTGAGTGGCCATCTGTTCCTGAATATGAGAGTGTTGTATTTAGGGCACAAATGCCAACTCAACTCTTTCTTGCCACTGTAAGGCAATATCCCTCCTGTAGCCTATAAGACTTTTCTCCAGGTTCCTGTTTTCTGAAACATCTTGCTCTAACCTTGTCTTAAGGACCTTTTCCTGCCACTTCTGTGAATCTTCCCACTGCCCTAGAACCCTCATTCTTCTTTCACTCTCATAAACTCATGCTCCTATGGCTGTGACTTTCCTCCCTATTGACCATCATTCTCTCTCTCTGGTTTTGGCTGTTACTTCACCTAAGCACAACAGTTATCTTCTCCCTCGACTCCCTTCACTCCCTCTGTTCTCTGGGTTTGTGTGGCTACCTGTGGCTTTGCCTTGTGGCTACCTACCAGCTGTGTGTGTCTTCTCACCTGTGGGATGAAGTAATTTTGCAAGGCCTCATAAGAAGGGGTTGTGCTGGTTCAAAACTGGTTTCGTCTGTACTACCACATACAAACACTGACAGGGATATGTTGAAGTAGCCTTGTCCACTGGCTGGGCACCAGGACTCATACCCAGCTGGCCCTTCAGGGATCCTTGCAGCAGCAGAGCATGAGGTTTGCCTGCTAGGACGGCCTTGCAGTGACCTTCCCTTGTCACTGCTTGGGCTGTGGAAGGTTTGGAAATGCCCCTTGGTGCTCTTCCAGTTCTCACTCTGAGAGTTGTTAGGATCTTCTGGTCCTTTGTCATTTTCTTTGAGCTGCCAAGATCTCCAAGCTGGTCTTCATCTGCCCACCATCACCCCTTAATGGCTTAAGTCTTTGTTTTAGCCTGTGTTTAGGCTGCCCTCGTGTTCCCAGTAACCTGAAAAGCTGCACATTGCTGTGACAGGGTTCAGCTGTTGATGCAGGAGCTGCTCTTACAGCCTTTCTTCTGAACCATCTGCTGCTCCCACATCCCAGACCTTTACCTTCTTTTTCCACTTACACCAGTTTTAAATGTTTCCTTTACTGTTCACTGTGGTATCGTGAGAGTTTGTAGGGCTCAGCTACATGCTGCTGTTTTTTGCAAAGCTTCTAAAAAGTTTCTGGCTTTGCTTAGTAATTCCCATGGCAAGGATGGATAACCCACCTTCTGTAATTCACTGAAGATCAGTCAATTACTAGCAGTCAACATGAAGAAATGATGTTTGGATTGTCAAAGGGCACTAACTGAACTCCTGTACCTGACCTTCCATAGCTATAAAGCTAAATGTGGGTTTGAGTTCTCAAACTAAACCTTAAACTGCCTGTGTGAACCAAGCATCTGGGTCCTGGGGCACGATTCTTATCTAACCAGCAGTCATTTGTTTGTTTGCTTGGTACATAGCTTTCTTTGTCTCATAACCCCTTTTACGGAATAACAACACCCAGTGCCTGGGTTTCACTGAAAGTTTGTCTCTGTGTGCTCTCTGAACCTATTGGCCTCATGGCACCCATGTGGAAACCTTGAGAAAATGAGAGGCACAGAGCCTTTCTCTGTATCACTGCTGGCAGAAGTTAGACTAAAAATGTCTGAGTTCTCACTCATTAGATGGCACTGCTCCGTTTTCAAGTGTGTATAGGCATCTCCTGACTGAATCTCAAATACTGAAATGCAGAAGACATTCACCAGTTTTCTCTCCTAGAATGAGTTGCAATGTGTAATTTCTTCTATCAAAGAAATACACAAATATAGGATTAAATATTTTCTTAAGAGTACTTTCATGCTTTCTGATCTTTTTTCTTATGTATTTTATTTTCACTGAATCCACCACGTATGATGGCACAGGATGCAGTTTTGCTCAAGCTGATAAATTGCAGCATCTTGCAATCTGGGAAAAATATCCACCATTTATGTAGCATGAGCAACATTTACAGCATTCACTAGAAATATTTGATTCAATGCAATATTAATATTTCCATATTCTTCTCAATTATAAATTGCACTCTGAGGTCTAGAGTTCATCCAAAAAAATCCTCATTTTAATGAGTGGCAATCACCAAATGGTCCTGATTTTCTGAGGAGCAGGGGGTTGCAGTGCCTATTGAATTCAAAGTAGGATGAATCTTTCTGGGCAGCAGATTGTTGTCATCCTGAAATTCTCTTAAACCCCTGGTCTAGCGGATGGTGACTCTGCACGTAGCAGGGGGTTGAAACTAGATGATCATTGTGGTCCTTTTCAACCCAGGCCATTCTATGATTCTATGATATAAGATCTGCAGATTTCTACTTCAGAGTTCAGGAGCTCTTCCCCTGTCTGGCCCCATGGCAGCCCTTGGCTGTGGCACTCAGTCGGAGCTCATGGCTTGGGACTTGAGTGTTGCCTCTGTAGTTCCTTACAGCAAAACTTGTCATCTTTAAATTTGCTGTTTCTGAGAGTTCTGTTTAAATACAGTTCTAACTTGTAAATAGTGGAAGTTTGAAACGTATTGTCCGTGGTACTTCATATTTCTAGAAAGAGAATATGTTGAATTTTGTAAGCACTTCATGAGCTGCAAACTCATGATGGGTAAAGCTGATACAAAGCACTGCTTACAGAGCTCTGGTTCCTCCCTGGTGCTCATTTATTTACACCTCTGATTCCCAGGCATGTACCTGCTGCTGTTGTGTGTTATTTAGGTCTGGATAATGCTTTATGAAATACATTCTGGCACACTCTCACTTTTGTGAGCCTGTTTGACGCAGCTTTCTTTCCTGAGCTGTGATCTGGGGTCATGCTCCCAATAACACTTAGGTGCGTTTTGGGATGAGATCACTTTCTTACCGTGGGCAGGAAATGTTTGAGGATTAAAAAAAAAAAGAACCGAAACCAGTGAACCTTACACAGGCTGCCTTTCTCAGATTCAGAAGTTATATGATGGACTCTTTATTTTTGTCAGCTTATTGATTAAATTGCAACTCCAAAATAGTCTATGGATCATACAGTGACCATACGGGCAGTGTGTTCGACTGTCAAAAACTCTTGTATGGCACATGAGTTTCCTTTAGAGGGCACCATTGACTTCCCTAAAGTCTGCTCAGATGTCTGCACACCGCTAATGAGGCTTGTCCACACCTGGGCATTTTAGATCCATTTGTTTGTTCTAAATATTTGGGATGCTGTGTGCTACGACACATCATCTACCATATACAAATATCTGACATAAAAGATGCCTCCTTATAGACTTCTAGGCCTTGGCTATGATGGCCTTAATCACCAAGAGAAACGTTGGAAGATGAGTATGCTCTGCAATGCTGAGCAGTGCCTTACTCATAAAGGTTTTAGAAGAACTGGAATGCTCAGCTTTGAGCCAAAGGCCATGATGCATAAGCCATCATTTTCACAGTGTGGTCTTAGAGGTGCAGGTTTTCTCATACAGTATGAGTGATCACTGGGCTTCTAGGGAGATATTGGATACTCCTCTCCTACAGCTTTCTGCTTTACAGCAGAAGTGATGTTTTTGGAGCCACGTCTATCACCCTTTTTTCACGCACAGGTTTTTTTACTATTTTTTTCTTCTTCATTTTCATAAGCTGTATCTGAGAGGATGTGGCTGTGTGGATTTTGCTTGATAAAGTGATGCTGAAAGCATTCAGCATTAAGAGGTGGAGAGGTGATGTGAGTTATTTTCTGGAATGAAGAAAGTTGCTGTTAGATTTCTTAATGTTTTTTTCCTGTTTCTGACTTCTCCTATCCCAGCTTGAGGCAATGTATGGTCCATGGTGATGTAAGTAGAATAATTGTGTAAATAAATGTCTTCCCTGCAGAGGAAAAAAAGGGAAAGAAGAGAAAAAGAGTGATTAATTTTAGAATTGGATGCATCTCATTTGTCCAGATAACTGTTGTAATTTCATGGAGATGAAGGGACATTCAACAAAATGGTCATTTGGATGCTTACCTTCTCTCTTGCTCCTTATTTATGATTGTTTATATGTTGCTCTGTGCAGTTGCATCAGTATGATCCTGATAATGTGGGTTCATATTTTATACTTATGAGGTTAATTAACTGTAGAGCTCCAGGGAGCCTGTCCTCTGCCATTGCAGATGACAAGGGACTGTTCAGTGAGCTTGCAGATCATGACCCAGATCTTTAACCACACTCCTCACATCTTTTGCTGCCTCGAAATGTACCTATACCCTACAGTGGGAGCAGGCAGACTGACTGGCACAGGCAGAGAGAGAGGGCTGGAAAAGGAAAAGCTCCTATGAGGAAAATAAACCCATCCTTTGATGGCTTGCAAAGGCTTTTGTAGGCACCGTGAAGCACTCAAGGGTGGCAGTGATAGCTTGAATTGAATGGAGCCTAGCAGAAGTGTGTAAGTATGGAATCCTGTGAATTTCACCAACACATCACTTCTCTCTTCTTCCATCCCTGCACAGGAGATTTTTATAACACCCAGCAGGTTAAACCTCTAGGTTGGCTCTGATACTCAGTAGACTCAACATAACCTTACGTTGGAGGGGTTCTGTGTTATGCTTCTACCTACAGAAGTGTGCAACTTCATTGCAACACACTAAAAATATGAAATCTCCTCTAGAATGTTATAAAATGTCTTTTTTTTTTTTTTTTCCTAGTTACATAATTAAAACCCAGTCAGAAGAAAATGTAGTTCTCACAGACTTCATGTTTATTTAGATATACTTCTATGGCAGGCATGTTTACATCTGTGATACTGAACCTCAGGGAGTTCATTTCAGGGCCACCGAGTCTCACAATTCCCATGAGATTTTTAGCTATAATTTTAAAAGCTGTTGTTATGGAGAAAAGCTTGAAAATTCGAAGAAGGAGGTGTCTAAGAAATGGAAAGTAGATTTAAGAAACAAAAATACATGATAAAACAATGAAGGTTCAAAATACATATTCCATCTTGTAATCATTTTGTTCAGTAATATCTTTGTTTTCCTGACAGGAGATGACAGTTTGTGGTTTGGATTGCTCAGGAAACTATTTCAAGTCTCCACCGCTAGGACTCTGTGGAGCTAGTTCATGCTGTACACTGAGTGCTGCATGAGATAGGCTAAGTACAAGTAGTCAGTGAAATAAATCTGTGTTATCAGCATCTCTGTCTTGCAGAATGGAAACAAGCACACAGAATCTGATCTTAGGGCTGCTTAGAAGTTCTGGCTCCAGTTACCTTCAAGGAAGCTCAGCTACTCTGTAGGTAGACACATCTGGTCCCGTTTCAAACTTGGGGTGCTGTGTTTTGATCTATCTTCACATGGAAGCCAGCATGGCAAGTGGCAGCCTCTCTAACCATAAGTTCTTGTACATGTGTTTCTTCTTCTCCTGCATGACAAGAACAGTGATGTGCCCAGGGAAGTACAAGCTAACAGGAGTGTTTGTAACCCTTTCTGAGAGTTTCTTCCTCTCAAAGCTCAAGGGACTAAGACACCTCAGAATTAAGATCATTCTAGTGAAGGACAACTTAAATGTGAAGGAAATTAGTTACCTACTGATCTCAGATGTTTTCATCTCCTTTGTTTCAAAACCATTTATTAAGCACTTTGCTTTAAAGGTGGTCTGAGAGCACTCAGGCAGGTTATCTGTGGGTCAAGCAGTCCCACAGTACTCCCAAGCAAGCCAAGCCACGTAGCTGGCGCAGCGTGTGGGGTGCCTGTATGTGTTGTACATAATATGAGGTTTATCTCACATAGTGACTCTTCAAGAGCTGAGCAAACTCCTGGTCATCAAAAATTGAAAGCAGTGAGAGAGGCAGTCACAGACACTGACCCAGTGAAGCAAAAGGTGGCTGCAAACCAAACCTTAGCTTGAGGTCAGCTCCTGTGCTGACTCACTGCTTATGGCATGGGGCATCTTCTCTTTCTCATGAAGCTCCCTACTGTGGGCATTGAGCCTTTTCAAGGGGCCCAGCTACAGCACTGGGGACCCTGGACATCTCATGGGCTGCAAGCCCCTCTAAGACAAAGCAGCATAGAGAACTCTGGTACTTAAGAAAGGTTGAGGCTGGGGCTGCACCCTCAAGGCAGCCTCAACAGCAGATGAGGTTACTTTCCTTCCTCCCAGCACACTCTTTGCACATCTCTTGCTGGAGGTTTGTCCCACGTACGGCAGCTCTTCACCTGCTAAAGGCGTGTGCTCCTGTTTCTGGGCCTTCCACCACTTATAAGCTACCTGCAGTTTGTGCTTTCTGTGCAGAAAAGAAAACAGCAGTGGGAATCAGTGCATGCGTGTGAGAAGCCTCAAAGCAGCACCAATGTTGTACATCTTTATCTTCTCAAGCCTTCTGCTTTTTAGAGATTCTCCATTCCATCTCAGTCTGACACTGTGCCCCACTGCAGTCATGCAAAACCCAGTAGCTCTGGTCTCCTAAGCCTCTTTCATTTATTTTTTACTAGAAATTTTCCCTTCTATTCCATGTTATGACCTTTCAGTACCTCCCATGTAACCTCCAGGTGCACTTGCTCTTGACATCCTTTTTTCAGCGTAACAGCAGAGGACCAGTCCTTTCCTCTGACAAGAAACTGTGTCATATAATCTTTGACTTAATCTGATTTAGCTCAGTCTTAACATATGTTGGCTTTTGTGCTCTCTGCTTCTTTCTACCCACCTTTTTTGCTGCTTCAGTGATGAAAAAGCCTCCGACTTCCAAAATTACTCTGATAGTTCTTATTTGGCTCTCCGCTAGCTCCAAGGTATTTCTGCAATGGACAACTACTGCTTTGCTTCAGGAAGCTAAACTAGGCAAGCTGCCTTTATCTCTCTGGAATTGCAGGCTACCCAGTCCCTTACTGTCCTTTCACCCCCAGGTTTGTATGGCTCTCTCCTTAGGAGCTTGTCAGGCAGAGGTGGGTTGGTTCAGGTATCTGCTAGAGTCATTATTAGAGGTGATTCTAAGGTATGATAGAACGTGGATGAGAGTATCTTCAAAACTAAGGCAGCTAGGACCCAGGCATGTGTTCTGTGCTTTACTTCTTAATTATTAATAATTATTATTTATTATTGATTATAGTGGTTTGCCCAAAACACTAATGAAAATGTAGCTGCAGTTCCAAAGACATGGTAATTTGATTAGGAGCTTTATTAAAATTTTATGACAATTACACAAATATATCATAATTAAGTGTATAATTAAATAATTAAATGTACTCAAATATATCATAATCCCATGTATGGCTGATATTTAATGGGACCTATAGATCCAACATATTGCTATTAGCCCTGCTGTTTTTCACATGGACAGGCCTAATGCCTTTTGCACCCAGCTAACATGAGGACACAGGACTGATGTGATGAGCAACAATTTCCCACTGCTTCTGCTGAAGCCAGAAATGTTATCTTTCTAGTAAACAGTGTCAAATGCAGAGCTCATAGAAGCCCCCTGCTCCTACTCAGCATGCCCTCCCCTATGCATTCAAAGATCACGTGAGCCCTTTAAGCCATCACCATATGCTGAAGCTTCATGATTGGTTCACCATTGACTGTGACTCCTCAACTTCTTTTCTGTTCCCCAGGATGTAACCTCTGCTCCCACAAGCACAAATGATGTTCTTTTCCCAACTACGTAGCTATTTGGCTTCACTGTAAATGAATTCTCTTCGCTTTCTTGTGCTCACATCTGCTGGAGGGAAGAGTGGTCCTCTTTGTTATTTAGCAATTCCCCAATTTTTGCTTTATTGGCAAACTTTGTCAGCATTATTGTATTTCCTTCCAGCTCACTGATAAAAGTTGAATAACATGAAGAGATGTGGCAACACACTGCAAATGCACTTCCTTGGCAATGATTCCCTCTGCACACTGGTGCCTGAGATCCATCAGTTAACTGGTTCTATCATCTACGATTTTAGTTGCAGTTGTGCAGAAGGATAATTGGTAATTATTGAAATTCCTTGTATATACCTGTATTTTGTAACCTAAATTGGCAATTTTGCATTTATCAACCAAGTCTGTGGCATGACATGACTGAAGGCATATTGAACTATTTGAGAAAAAATCCTGATTGTTTCTTATTTTCTTATTGCTATTGACTGCATGTCTCTTCTTTCATTTGCTTAATAATGAAATTTCATATCTGCAATTTTGTTGTATTTATTTAGAACCAATCATAGGCTGTCAGAGGCATGGTAAATTTTGTAATTCTCTGAATGCCTGTAATGTTCTTGTACATAACTACATATTTTGTCTGCCTGCTCTTCTCATTGAATGGCCTTTTAAATTCACAGTATATATTTTATATTTTATGTATATAATATATATATATATTTATATATTTATATATTATATGTATTTTATATATATAATAATATTATATATATATATTATATTCACAGTATATGTCAAAAGAGAGTCTCCATTGCTATAAACCACTGTATTGCCTTCTTTCTGTCTGTGAGAAGATGAGACTTCCAAAGTGCTTTTGTATAATCAGGCGCCACAACACGAGAGAAGCCTCCGGGCCAGATAGAGATGGTTTGAATAAATCCACTGTCCTCCCATGTCCATATCCCAGCAAATCTGGAGTCTACGCTTTCAGAAATACTTTCGTAAGGTCTTAGCTCATTAAATTGCTGAATTTCCAGTTTTACTAGCAGGGAATGCTCGGAGAATTCCCCCATCTTTTCATAGATCCTTCATTCAAGCTCCCCTCCAGTGTCAGGACTCAAAAGGTGCCAAGTGCTCCGAGTCACCCAGTGGTCAGATTAACTGACAGCCCTTAGAAATCAGACATTTAGGAGCTCATGGTGTTTCTGACAGAGGAATGAGCAGTTTTTAGTGTACATACAGTACATGTTAGAATGACTCCAGTGAAGCATTCTCTTTTGGGATGTGGGTGGCTGACAGCAAAGTGCTAAGGTTTTGGCAACTGTTTTCTGCACAACTTTTTTCCCCCTGCATTTAAAAGGTACATTTAGGCTGTCTACAGATTCTGCATTATTCTTGCTGCCTCTCCTGAATCCTTTGCATCAGCTTTGGACCATGGAGAGCCAGTAGCATTGTTTTGCCTTGGGAAGGCCATCTGATATGACTGGAAGGACTTTCAGAACCTCTACAGCAAAGCCAGGTAGCAAACATGACTGCCTTTTCTTCCAGAGGCCATTCCATGCAACACTGATAAAATAATTCAGTGCTTGCTCTGCAAAGGAGAGCTTCTGCTTCTCAAACTGCGTTGTTGTGGTGTGGACAGGGCTGGGAGGTGCTTCTGTGAGAGGCCATCACTCCTCAGCACCAAGCAGGCTTCAAGAGGTGGGCCAAGGTCCTGTGGGGCTGCTGTGAGTTAGGGTTAGGCCTCAGGCCAAGGGCTTCCTCGGGGGTTGGCTGGGTGAGGAAGGGTGCGCTGGTGGCACTGTGCGGTAGCCTGAGCAGCTGGTGAGCAATCTGAATGGGTCATCAGAGGGCATTGCTGGGTTTTTGGAAAGGAGAAAGTCCAAACACAGGCTCCCAGGCTGTGCTATGCCATGAAGGACCTTAGATCTGTAACAATTAAGGAAGTAATGGCCTTTTAGTTCTGGCTTGGTGCATCACACAATGAGGTCTTGATCCATCGCTACAACTCCTAAGCAGTAAAGTAATACAAATAATTAATAATAATAATGAGCTGGGTTTCATTACGTGTCTTGCCCTGAGTAAAATCCCCTGTGAACAGTTACCGCCTGTGAGAATATTTAATGTCTTACTGCAATCTGAAAATGTAGTGCAAATGACAGTGTAATAAACCAAAGAACTTCATCAACTTCTAATTGAAATTAATGAGAACTGAACTATTGCCTTGTACATAAAAGAAGAGACTCCTTCCCCATCCTTAACAGCAGCTGGCTCTAGGGGTGGAGTGGTTCAGCTTGAGTTATCCTCTCTTCCCACCTCAAGCAATGCTCTTATTGCAGAAAACTAGTCTTTCTGCTGCCAGCCAGCAATTACCAGATGGAGGAGCTGTATTTTTCTCATGGTCCTCGCAGAATTAATCCACAATCCAGAACCCATGGACATATAAAGTTCATGAGAAACAACAGACGTCTCTGTTGTGGGAGATGAGCTGAAAAGGGATTCCCCACCTATGAGACCATTTTGTACAGCACTCATTCAGAGATTTAGGCACAGAACAAATCTTAACCAAAACAGACCATTAATTCAAGGGCATTTTATACTCTGTGATAAAGGTAGAGAGGTTAGAGATGGCATCATGCAAAAGCATTGTGTACTGAGGCATGCTAGTGTGCTTCCCTAGATGGCCATGGATGCCCTTCCCCAACCCCTGGCAGCAGACACGAATAACGGGGCACTTGGTATTGGTCATTGAATTTTATTAGCATGCCATAGCTCAGGCAAGTATGATTCTCCATCCCAATATTTTGCACGAGTATTATGGGTATGTGAACACCTAATGGTTGCAGTGGGGCACATTTCAAGCCACTCAGTTCCAGGTTACTGACATATTCTGTCTTCAAATGTGCATGAAGTATTTATTTTTTCAGTAACTTTTTGCAGTAAAAATGGATAAAAATAGATATCTTTTCTTCACTAGATTGCACAACTTTGCAAAGCTTTAAGAGCATTTAACTTGCTGAAAGCTTCAGCTTGGTCATTTTGGTCACTCCACCTCACTTCATTGCAGCTGTTTCATTAGATCTTGTGGGTCACCTGTGAAGAGTTATGGTGATGTATTGTAGTTTTCTAGAGCAGACACAAATCAGGAGGATTGCATTTGGAGGCATATCATTAAATTTCAACAAGCAGGTTTAGAGAAGTCATCCTTCCTATGAGATTACTAAAGCTGCCATTGCCCATACACCATTTAAAAGACCCAAACAAAGGGCTACTTAAGGTCCTCAGTTGATAATGCTTAATGCTGCATTTTGTTGTTCCTTTGTTGTTTTTTTTTTTCCTCCTACTTAATAGTTGCTATGTTGTGTTCTTTTTTCTCAGTGCCAGAAAAACATCTATTTGAAGACTGCTGGAGAAATGATTCTATGATTCTGTAATTCAGTGATTTTGTGAAATGGGGTATTTAAATGCTACTTCTGTCTAAAACCTAGAGAGAGCTAAACATCTGCAAGGTTTTGGGTAGCTGCAGCATACGTGGATGGTTGGCTCATTACTTTTTTATATACCATCATTCTGCTCTGTGGGTCCGGTTCAAAGACCTCAAAACCAATGGAGAGCATTCTAAGCAAGGATTAAAAGGGGTTCTCTAGAAAAACGATAGAGATTGTGATACTGTATTACGTTTTCTTTTATCTGACTTTGAAGGCTTAGCAGCTACAACTTCTGTTTCCTGAAAACAATTAGTCTTCACCTTCCAGATACTTGGAAAGTGGTGCTCAGAGTCTGTATGCTTCTCTCCAAAATATTTACTCACTTGGAACCAGAAATGCCTCGTCAAGGTTTCAGGACGGAATTTACAACTGCTTGCTGGGGAAGGATGGTTTCTACGGTGATGTTATGTGCTCAGAAGGAACGAAGGGATTTACATATTAATCACAGGACAGCCAATACCATTCCCTGGTGAGTGCTTTTACTTTACCTGAGCTCACAGTTATTGGACTGATCCCAGCAGATTTGCCTTTATGGCAACATTTGCTTTTACCATGATGTCTCTTGAGTGCTCAGCCTCCATAAAAATAAATAAATTCTCGTTAAACTGTGCTAAGTTCATTACCAATTAATTTTATTTCACTATATGAAACTCTAAATAAAAAAGACAGGTTTATTTTAAGCTTTTAGTAGACTGTTGTAGTTAATCATGTGTATCAGGCAAGAGGCTTGGTTGCTAAGAAAATCTTTGGCAGGCTTCCAGAGGATTTGTATATTATAGACAGAAAAAATACCAAATTATTGTAAGTGCATCTGTTAATTTGAATAATGAAACAAACAAACAAAGACAATAGAATGATTTCCTGCTCAAGTTTTGAGTTAATGCCAGCCTAGACCAGAAGTAACACACTTCTTATCAGTTTATAGGGCAGGTATTTGACTTTGGATTCCTGATAAAGATTTTTAACAAATTTAAATCCCCTTTTCTATGTGGACAAAACTGAAGGACCTCTGTTTGCCTCTTGGAACTGTTGCACAGACGTTCTAAGCACGAGCTCAGGACTAAAGTAGGTGTTCAAACCACTAGTTGTTTGCAGAAACTGCCAGTGTGCCCATTACTTCCAGGAGAAATCTCAGCTGCACTTGCATTTAATGCTCTCCTATTTGCAGTCCTCTGCCGTAGGATCAGGCATAGCTTTCTCTGTCATTTTCCCAATAGCCGTGGTGCAGAAGGGAAAGAGAAAACATGGCCTGAGGTGCAGGAAGAAGACAGAGTGGGACCTTCCTTAGAAAGCAGTGATGTTCCTTGCCTCAGTAAATGCCAGAGCAGTGGGCACCTAGGGCTTTAGCAAAATTAAGCCTTCCTGCAGCAAAAGACACCGGGTGCTGGGGCTTAGCTTTGAGCTCAGGATGCTGCCAGGTACAAGGTGAAATGTGGCCAGGACATCAGCACAGACATACAGCCCTGTGCAGGCCAAGGCTTAAAGACTGGTTAACTATGAAGAGAACAATGAGTCCATTTTTGGTACTAGAATATGAGCTGCAGTCACCTGGTGTTCATGAACCAAGCAATGGGATAAGATGCTATTAAAATTTCCTTAGAGATGGTAATTTCAGTTGTTCTGTAGTAAGACCTTGGGCTATGCTCCATAGTCAGTACATTAATGTAGCGATTTGGAAGGAAATGAGTGTTTATTTTTCTGGAGAAAAAAGATCTCAATTTTTGTTTCTCCTTCATTTAAGTGTTTCTTCATTATGTTGACATAAGCACAGGGCAGTTTTTAGACTGAGGAGTATGTTTGGGTTAACAGTTACCACTGAGCTGTTTAGTCGGCAAAACGTTACTGGACAACGAGGGAGGGAAGAGAGTAGAGAGTGTAAGATTTTCTGTTGTGATTTAATAATAGTACTGGAGAGAATTCTTCTTTTGCTACAGGAGATGTGTAGGCTTTTTTTTTCTTTTTTTTTTCTTTTTTTTTTTTTTTTTTTCCTGTTTTCCTTTTGCTTCTATTACTTTATCCACCATATGACTTTGGGCAGTCCTCCAGTTCCGTGGTCCCTCAGTCTTCCCTTTCTGCAAAACAACAAATCACACTGCCTTTCCGGAAGGCCGGGGGGTGGATGGAGTGCTCTATAAATATGTAACAAGCTTCATTATTTTACTAGGAGGCAGAATGAACTAATCCATATATTTAATTCTTGCCAGTGTTCCTGATTTTTTATTTTATTTTTATTTTATTTTATTTTTTTAGGACACAGTAATAGAAGAATAAACTTAAAAGCCTCTATGGCATCTATAGTGAAATGTCAGAGGATTGTATCAAATATTTGATTCAAAGTTCTCTGCCAGTCTGCTTTTAAAACAATGCTGAGACAAGGCAAACCTGCTCAGCCTGGTATCCCCAGAAAGAAATCAGATCTACATTTTTTAAGAACACCTTCATTTACTTATGAGAAGAATATCTAGCTGCAGTACTTCATGCATAAAGTGCTTCATGCCTGCATAACATATGCACAGAGCATATGTTTTAATTTTATTTCAGTTCAATATTTCAAATTCAAACAAATTAACCCAGAGTACTAGCAGCCTTCTTTTTTTTAAAAAGAAATATATGTGCCAGATCCCATAAAAGTGTTACATGGAAAAAACAATCATATACCTGTGTATATTTTATTAATTCCTCATTAAGAAAAAAATATACTTGTCTTTTTGTTTAGAATTTCATACAATGGAAGGAAACAAATCGGAAATGAACTTCTCTTGTTATTTCTTCAAGGATTTTTTTTACAGTCTTTGTTTTTAGGGTTTCTTGAACTGAAGATGACATTTGAGTTTTGTTATTTAGGCCTATTCTTCTTAAAAGTTGTCCAGTTTGCACACTCTCTGTCTAAGGGATTCATGTTCTTTAAACTACTCCCGCTGTAACCAGGAAAAGCAATCAGAAGGCTTACATTTACTGGTCTGGCATCCACAGTTTGAATCCTGTTAAATGGCCCCTAGTTTGCACACTGAATGTGTACTCCAATAAACCTTATTTATTCAATGGAAGCCTTACCTTAGCACAGGATGCTGTTCCTCTGGTATCATGATAAATAACCTGTGGTAATGCAACCAGCAAAGGTGATTGCTTTTTAGATATGTAAAATTGTATGATGAAGCCTTTTTAACTTAATTCAGAAGTCCTCTCCTGAAAATCCTCTCACTGGAGAAAATTCAGTAGTCAATATTAATGCCTGTTATCGAATCCTCAGGTAATGCAAACAATTATATAAGTCATCTGAATAGAAATGAGGAAGAGACTCCTTTTTTTCCTGCACAGCAAAACGATCGTTGCCAGAAGAATGTTATAGGTGAGCTCAGTGTTTAATGCCCGTGTAAAACAATATCTTTAAGTCTCCTACCAAAATTTATCCAACTGACAAGGAATGCTAACTAGGCCAGAAGCACAAATCCTGCTTCATCTCCGTCAGAATTGCCTACAGGGCCTCCTGCCTGCATCAAGCCTTGAATCTTCTGTCCTCTGATTAGCTCTTATGAACTCTCCTCTTCTTGCCCCGGGTGCCATTGCCTCAGAAGTTTGGATCAGAACTAGTTGGAGGGGAGCATCTCCAGTTGGCTCTGCTGAACTGGGAGCAGGTGGGCCGATGGCAAGGTAGCTTAGAAAAGAATACAAGGGATGACTTGTTTGAACCTGCTTTCAGGAACTTACCTAATGTCATCAGGTAGCACTGATCATAGAATCGCAGAATGACTTGGGTTGGAAGGGACCTCAAAACCCACCCAGTTCCAACCAGTGCCATGGGCAGAGGTGCCTCCACCTGCTCAGGATGCCCAGGGCCCCATCCAACTTGATCTTGAATGCCTACAGGCTGGCTACTGCTCTCTTGGGCAGCTTGTGCCAAAGCTTTACTGCTCTCAGAGTGTAGAACTTTGTGCTAAAATCTACTCTAAATCTCCCCTCTTTTGCTTTAAAACCATTTTGCCTTGTCTTGTCACTATCTGCCTGTGTAAAAAGTCAGTCTCTGATTTATAGGAAACATGTGGCTGCAATTCCAGCCTCCTCTGGTTCCTGTGTATCACACAGAGATGCAGGTACCCCCAGCTCACCTCCTGCAGTTGGATTCTACACTCCTTTAACCCGAAGAGCATATCTCTGGCTATTTCTCACCCAAGAGAAGAAGGTCACTGGACACCTTTTACAATAGTCTAGCAGTGAAAAGCCTAAACCAAGGTCTTCTGCCAGGTGTATCACCAGTTTAAGAGAATTTAAACTCCAGTCACTCCTCTCAAGGAGATCCCAAATGCTGGAATGAAGACGTGCCCTCTATCCCTTACCTTGGAGCTAGAACAGAAGACCATTGGAGACAAGAAGAAATAGAGCTAAGCGAGCCATGAACTTGTGGCATACAGGTGAGAACACCAAAAGGCAGGAGACAAGGCTGTGTTGTGTTCCTGCCTCCTCTGCCTGTTTTCTAATTCTGAATTTAGTCCAGAGCGAGGCACAGGAACATCCAGGGCTGAGGGCCAGAACGTGTGACTGGCTCTCCACAACCCTCCTGCCCCTCTGCTGGCTCCTGATCTTCATTCTGCCTTCTGGTACAAAAAAACTCTTGCCTGTTATAACATAAAATGCTACAGTGAAGCAAAGAACTGAAATTTTGTCTCTGACTCACAGACAACTGCTGTGTAGCAAACCCAATTTTCATGTTTCAGAGCAACATTCTTACATTGAGAGATGGATCAATACAGCAAAATACACTTTTCACAGGGGCACCCACAAAGCTATTCTAGTTTTATGCTGTTAGACTGGAAGCTGAGTCAGGTTAATAACGTTTATCAGATATGATGGGAACAGATTTTAAGTATTCTGTTGAAGCGCTTTTCTATTTTGAATTTTATATGAGAACCAACAGTGTCTTTTTATCCCAGTGCAGAGCAGAAAATAGACTCCTGCAAGAACGTTAAACCAAAAGCAGACTGTGTTTTATATAGTCATTTCTTACCATGATAGTCATTTCCCCATTTCTTTACTTCTGCGTTATAATTAATCTTAAAAAGAAGGTTGGTTTAAAATTTAAATGAGCCATAAAATCAGTAAAAGTTGAAATCCAAAAGCAGGCGCTTGGGAATGGCATTTATTATTGCACACTGACAGAGGTACAGCATCAGATACAGAAGGACAACTGACATCTAACAGGCACTCCACATAAAGTGCAACAAAATGTGTTAGGGAGGAAAGGCTTTCGGGGGCATTTGATTAATGTACTTTTAATTGGACTTTCCTGCCTCATTGGTTTTATTCTCTCAATTTAGCTCAAGCTGCTCAACTACATAAATAGGCAATACACCTACTATAATTAACAGAACACACTGTTTGTGAATTACTGGATTTGTCAGATTGAACGTAAACAAATAGTATATTATGCAAATCTTGAAGAATACAGGAATGTAAACAGGCAAAGGAAGTCCACCATTCACTAAGAAAAGCCCACACCCTCCTCTTTGGAAGCTCTTTAGGGCACTTCATTTTTGTGGGTTGCTTTCAGCTGCAATTGGCACTTCAGTTCTATATTTCACTAAGAGTTTGTATGATGCTCTGCCAGGGTCATTTTGGATGGAATCTGAGCACACTCCGTTATGTCCCTCAGGTGATGCTCTCTGGTCATATAAAGAATGTGTGAGACCATATTTGTAGCATAAAAATCAAGAAACAAAACAGAAAAGCGAGCATATACTGTATGAAGAATACTTACAGCAATAAAACCCAATAGAAAATGTCAGCTTATAGTCCTATTTATAGCTTTGAAAGGATCCTATGACTTTTAAGAATCCCATACCATGTGCTATAAATCTGGGATATGATTTGAAAAGAATACTTAAAGCGAATATTTTCTAATAAAAGAGATTAAACCTGTTTAAGAACTGAAAAACCTTGTAGGGAATTTGGACTTGCTACTTACATTCTCAGAAAATACGAGGGAAATCTGGGCAATGAAGCACACGTGCAGTAATTCCACAATCAGGATGTGATTTGAATGAATGATTTGTTGCATGAATATTTGAAAGGAAAACAAAACAGGGAAAGAATGTACATTTTCCCTGTTTCCAAGTGGTTGTACAGGATTTAAAAATTAGTGAAGCAGTTATTGTCATCGTAGAGACTTTCCTCTTTAAATACTCTCGGTTTCCATCTCAAAAAACCCCTCTCCTCCTCAGAAAACCCTCTTTAATTTGCATATTAAACTACATTTACTTCCACCCCGGGAACACCACCTACTGCTGGATGTGTCCGTGTACAATATGGTACGGGAGGACACATACCAAGTTTACAGTTCTGTTAAAATTAGGTTTGAAAAACACAGTCTTGCATTTATGCAATAAAAACGGAATGTTGGAGACATATTCCACAACCCACCTGTACATTTAATGAGCCGGGGGGGAAAGGTGTGATTATTTTCCTCCTACAAATAAGCCAAACGTTATTTAGAAAGAAACAGATACTGGACTTTCTGCATATTTACTAACTTGCAGTCCTCCTTCAGTCTCCCTTGCTCTTCACTGTAGAAAAGTACAAAACAACAATTTGCTTTTTCTTCACAGTGTTTTTCCGTTTCACTTCACAATTTCAGTTGCATGTGCTCTTTAATGCCTTTAATGGCTCTTAATGGGAGTGTAGTTGCCCTCGTTAATCACTCACAGAATCGCAGAAGGGCAGAGGCTCCACCCGGCCCAACCTCATTCCCGCAGGGGTTGGGGGGCTCAGGCCCACATCCAGGAGGGTTCTGCACATCTCCAAGGAGGAGACCCCACAGCCTCTCTGGGTAACCTGTGTTCAGAGGGAACCATTTGTGCTGCAGTTTGTGCCCGCTGCCTCTGGTCCTGGCACTGGGCACCACTGAAAAGAGCCTGGCTCTGTCCTCTTTGCTCCTCGCTTCAGGTATTTATGGACCTACATCAGTCTCCCCTTGAGCCTAATCTCTAAGATGCTACATTTTTTCTCATTGAGGAGGATTTTTTTGAATGGTTGTGCAGTTTGTGATATGGATATTTCTGAGGAATCCCTGGGTGGGCAGCCTGACCAGGCGCTGCCCCAGAGCAGGAGGTTCTGCAGCATGCATGTTTAGCTCAAGAATTAATTTTACAGGGGAAGGAATTTAAATTGAATCTCCCCAGCTATCTTGCTGCGGAACACAGTAGGAGACCAAAATAAATGTCCATTAGGAGGTAATAGCTGGAGTGTGCTCCACCACCGCTGTGTCTGCACTGATTATGTAAAACAGCTGTCAGTCAGGAGATTCCTTTGGGAAAACGGTTCTTCCTTCTTTCCAAATTAATTACATTAAATGTGGTGAATTACATTAAGGAATGGGAGCATGGAGGAATGGTTGTGGGAAGTTAACTTCTGTGCTACGACCAAGTTTTTACCAATTAGCTCTCTTTGTGGAAGTGCACAGCAAAACTGAACTTCCCCCCTCATTTCCTCTCCAGCAGGGCTAAATATGGAAAATGCTCATACATTTCATTTTGTATGTATGCTTTTTTCCTTTATTTTCAAGAAAATATCTCAGCCTTTCATGGGCTATTCTATAACTTTGAATGATTGCCTATAATACGCTTTTAATACACATAAGCAGCGCTGACATTCCTGATATTTGCTTTAACATCCCCTTTGGATTCATTTACAATTTTTAGTGCCATTGCCTCCATACCTTTAAAATGGCTCCACACAGGTGAACAAACTGATGTAATTGTTTACGGAATACTTAAAACTCAATGCTGCATGGCCTGTTATCTCCGCTATCCCAATTAGAAAGCAAAAGCTCGTCTTTGCCATTCTCTGGCCCCCTCAGTTCTGTGTAGTGTATCTGAGGAAGATGACAGGATCGTTTTACTTGTGCCTACAACATTTTCTAAAGATCTGACAAACATCATTCTGCTGGCTGAAATTTGGTGGCTTTCAACTGTTTACATCTGATTTGAGATTGCCATAGCTACTTTATATTGAAATGTATGTCACTGTACTTGCTTACCATTTATTTACCAAGATAATTAGTAGTTTAGTGTCAGTCATGCTAGAGGCCACAATGAGTGGAACTGCACCATATTTATCACTGCATGTAAGTTATGCTTTACCATTCTATCGGTCATACTGTTGTGTGGATATCATAACATTATGGCAATAATCTCAAGTTATGAACTTTTCTTCTGAAGGAAATGAATTGTCAGCAGAAAAAAAAAAGGAATTAAATGTCCTCCCAGTGCATTGGAAGCTGTTTTTTTTTTTTTTTTTTGAAACCAGGCTGCTCCTGCTGAAATGTTTTTAAGTGTTCCTACACGGATTGTGTTTTAACAACCCAAGCAGACTGTGCAAATATCCACTTGCAGGAGATCTTCCGTTTCTCTAAGCATAGGTCCCACCCTGCAAGCATGGGCAAACGTTACTGCTGAGTTTGGTGTAATGATTCATTGTTCATAAAAATACTGGAGAGAGGATGAAAATCCACCTCCATTGAAGACAAGGTATTCAGGGAGGCAAGATTTCACCCAAAGTGCAAGAAAGATGGTTTTTACTATAGAGTCTCAGCATCTGCAGTATACCTGAGGAAAAGCAGTGCTGAAATCATAGAGCTAATTTATGTCATCAGAAATACCTGATGTTTAAGCTGGTGAATTATAATAGCTATACCCTGCTGTAAGATTGCTCATGGTGCAGTAAAGTGAAGCTGACAATGTATCTGTGATGAAAGATCAATCATTTCCAGACATTTGGCTGGGATTTAGCCAATTAGGACAACAAACTCAATGAGACAGGTTTTGTGTTGTATCAGTAATTTATCTTTTACAGTGTACAGCTTGGATGATAACCAGCATTTGTTGCACCAAATACTGTCTAAGCATTCTGCTTCTCAATGTAAAAGGCTTCACTGCATTTCTAAAAATATTCTAATTTACCTCTTTCTGCTGCTGAACTCCCTTAAGTCCTCAGAAATAACGTGCAGCATCTTAGCTTCTGTAACACACTATATTGCCCTTCAAGCTATGTGACAGATTCTCGTGGCACAATGTAGTACCTTAGTTCTGGTGTCCTTTTGGTCTGAAGGATCATAGACAGCTCCAGGGAACAGACAACCACTTTAAACCTTTTAGCAAGTGTTGTCATTTTATCTTTTTTTTCTCATCACCTACAGTGGTTGCTGGTCTGGTTGCTGTAGTCTCTCTATAATGCTGGTTGTCTGGTAAAACTGATGTTACTCTCCTTTGGCTCTCTAAAAGAGGCTGAGTCTAGGCAGTTTCTGGATTTCATGGGCTCCCCATGGAAAGAGACAGCCTCCTTCAGCAGATGTTTCATCCTGCCTCTCCTGGAAACTTGTGCCATGTTCCTCCAGAAAGACCCATTGCCAGAGGGACTGCAGAGGGTGGAAAAGAGCAGCAAGAGAGCAGGGAAATCACATTACAGAGCAGCTATGTCTCAATAAGAAGGAGAGACTGAGCCAATAACTATTGCAGCTGCCATCACACCAGGGTCTGGTGCCACCACCAGCTCCGCATCCACCTTACACCGAATACCACTGCCTTGCCTGGTCAGATTTCATCACCAGGCCTTTGCTCTTTCCCATCTTCCAATCCTTGTCATAGACACTGTCTAAGAGGAGAGATTGTCCCATTCTCTTGCCTGGCCCACTTGTTTTGTCCCACAGGCCTACAGTTGCCCTCAGGCCATCCCCAAGGGCATGCTCAACGCAGGTGAAGAACAAGTTGCCTCTGTCTGAGTCTGTGTTACGCACTGCTCTCACACCTTTTGGTGTGATCTTCAAGCATCATTAACATCAGGATATGGCTGCAAGCCAGCCCCAGCTGAATCCTATGGCACCCATTTAGAGCATCAGGTGCCAGATTCTGAACTACATTCAGACACCGTCCTTCAAACAGCGTCTCCTTCATCTGTTACATATCATATGGGCTGTCAGGAAAAATGTTGTGATGTAGTTTTTATTTGTTCTGTTAGCTTTACAGGTTAAGCATGCAATCTCATTTTTAAAAAAATATCAAGATAATAGAATTCAATCTATTCTCAGTAAACCTCTCTTAACTGGTGCTAATTATATTCCTCTCTTTTAATTCCTGATGAATCAAATCCTGCATCAGTCATCTCATCATTTTGCCCAAGACTGATACCAGGCTGTCAGAACCATAATTACAGGGTCATCTTCTTTGGCTTTAGTGTAAAAACTGGTCACATTCTCCTGAAGTTGTTATAACTAGATTATGCTCATTCTCATCAATTAAAAAATATAAATTAGTTAGATGATTACTTGCTGTAAATCTGCTTCAAAGCAACCTTCCAAGCAAGCTGGATAACATTAACGTGGCACATTAACTCATGGTTTTCTTGCAGCCAAAGGAAGCATTCAGCAAAGACATTCTCCAAGTTGGGTCTGAGCAGGACTTGGCTCTAGCTCCCCTTCATAGGCCTTGTAAACAAAATAATTTGTGGCAGACTGTGGCTGCTAAGGCAACCTCATCTCCTCATCTTGACAAGGGTTGGGCCAATCTCTGCGAGCACATTTCCAGACTGCATTCCAGCTGCAGCTGCAGCTGTGCTTGGTGGGCACCAGCAGTTGTCCCAAGCTCCTGGTCCACAGTGGGCCATGCTTACAATGTGGCATGAGGCACGTTTGGGAAATTGCTTCCAACTTTCTCTCTCATATGGTGCTTTGCAAGATCGGAGCGTGACTTTCAAGTTCCTCTGTTGCCATTGGCTGCCAGATAGCAACACAATAACTGGGTGATGCCAGCAGTCCACCCAGCCCTGTGTCTTGCCCATGAACAAAGTAGCAGAAGAGGCTGTTCAGGAGGTGTGCAGGAGCCTTTCCCCTTTCTGAACTCACACTCCTCCATCACCAGTCCTCTCTGGGTCACAGGGTACATTCCTGCTCATTTTCTTTAGTAGCTGTCTATATACCCATAAGCCAATGAATTTCCCTAGTTCCAGCATTGCAGGCTTCACTGCATACCCACTTCAATTTACCTACCACCTACCCCAGAGGTATGCAGGAGGCACGGGCTGAGTTTTGCCTGTGGTGGCAGCTGTTGCTGCTGCCAAGGCTCTTATATCTAGGCTCCACAAGCAATCCTTGCAGACAGCTGTCCCCACAGGTCTGCTCTTCTCTATTTGGGATGAGGCTGTGCACTTAACCCACTGTGTAGTCATTCAAATAAGTGAGGGGCCATAAGCACTTCCCCACCTAAACACTGCCTTCCTGGGCATGATGGTGCAAAGCTGTTTCATTAAGGAGAAGAGCACCAGTCAGACAACTCAGCAGTAGATAATCTTCCAGAAGTCCATTGTTTGAAGATGGATGTGCCACTTCATCTTTACAATCTTTTAATCTACCAGTGCTTAACACTGTCTAACACGTGCTTAGTAATATGTATTTGGCCAATTTTCTGCTTGTCAGTCTGGAAAATCAACATACAGTCATCTTCAGCACTGAGCTTTGTACACAGCTAATGATAAGGGAAAACATGGGATTGTTAACAAAGACAAAGTGTGCAAGCTGACGTTATTTACTTCAAGCTTCATTCAGGAGGAAAGCCCTGTCAAGTGAGGCACATTATTCCCCAAAGCATACTAGAAACGAGTGGCAGAACTGTCCTTTGAAGACAGGCTGAGAAAGCTGGGGCTGTTCAGCCTGGAAAAGACTGGAGAGCAGCCTTTCAGCATCTAAAGGGAGGCTGTAATAAAGAAGGGGACAGATTCTCTAGCTGTGACAAAACAAGAGGAAGTGGTTTCAAACTAAAAGAGGGGAGATTTAGACTGGACATAAGGAAGTTTTTTACAATTAAGGTGGTGAGGCATTGGAATAGATTGTCCAATGAGGTGGTGGAAGCCCCATCCCTGGAGACATTCAATGTCAGGCTGAACAGGGCTCTGAGCAACCTGATGTAGCTGTAGGTGTCCCTGTTCACTGCAGGGAAGTTGGACTAGGTGACCTTTAAAGGTCCTTTCCACATCAACGATTCTGTGATTCCCCAGAACTTGCCCAACACCAGCAGTGCTGCAGGGAGAGACATGCAGCAGCTTGGCGGGCCTCGTGGGTGGCTCTCCTTGGCAAACAGCAGTACAGCTCCTGTGTTATTAGTTAGTTATTTGTAAAACAAATAAAGAACAGTTGAAGTGGGCGAAAAGCTGGACAGAGTCTGGCCCAAGTTTGCAGCTGAAATGTAGGCATGTGAAGAGGAGAGGACAGAGGCCTCTCCAACAGTCTCCCTGTATTTGCCAGTCAATCTGTAGTACACCATTTACAAAGACAAGAGTCTTTCAAGTGTTTCCTTAATCGTTCCCTTAATTATTATAATTAATGAGTGTCTGGTAGCTTGCTTCTGTCATCGGCGAATTCAAATGCTGTGTTTCTATTTCCTGCCTCATCTTCAGGAATTCACTAAGACAAGAAGTCAAGAGTACAAAACAGTGATGAACAAGCAGCTTGTAACTGGAACTTGAAAGGAAACAGTGATAAAAGAATAACTGTGATTTGAAGTGTAGGTATGGTGCCAGAAAGCTCTCAAAAGCAAAGGAAAGGGCCACAAAACACATTTTTGGGCCACTAAGATGGTGAAAGGTCTAGAGCACCTCTCCAAATGAAAGTGGCTGAGAGAGCTGGGCTTGTTCAGCTTGGAAAAGAGAAGCCTCCAGGGAGACCTCATTGTGTCCTTTCAGTACTTGAAGGGGGCCCACGAGAAAGATGGAAAGGTACTTTTCATATGTAGTGTTAGGTTAAAGGGGAACGGTTTTAAACTAAAAGAGGGGAGATTTAGAGCAGATGTTAGGAAGAAATGTTGTACTCAGAGGGCAGTGAGTTCCTGGCACAGCTGCTCAGAGAGCTGTGGGTGCCCCATTCCTGAAGGCGCTCAGGGTCAGGTTGGATGGGGCCCTGGGCAGCTGAGCTGGTGGGGGGCAGCCCTGCCCACATTATGGGTTGGAAGTAGATCATCTTTAGGGTCCCTTCCAACACAAGCCATTCTATGATTCCCTGAAGACAATGTGCTCTTTCTGCCTGGCATGATTAGCTGTGTTGTGGTGTTCTCCTTTTTTTTTTTGCTGATAGTAATGACAAGAGAACGTACTCCAAAAAGAGCCCTTTCATTCAGTACACACTGAACTGTGACTTTCTATTTTGAAAACAGCAGACAGCTATGTATTACTAGGCAATTTAATATCAAATAATGAACAAACAATTCAAGAATAAATTTAGGTCTCAATGAACCCAAATTACTCTTCAAGCTGAACAAGCTATAAAAATATAATTGTGTTCTGGGAGGTCATTTTGTCTTTCCAAATAACTATAAATACATATTTCACAACAGCTCTGTTCATAGGTTGCTTCTATTTGTTTTTGTTTTTTTTTTTTTCTTTTTTAATTTTCCCAAATTAGATAATGCAGTACAACATGAGAGAACACACAAGATTACAGGGCTGTAACAGTAGAGATGCTTCTTTTGCTTACATGGCTCTGCAAAGAATAGCATTATAGACTGCTTGAGCATCACTGTCGCACACCTGCTTTGCAGTTAATGCTGATTGTCTGAGTCAGCTCTGTGACAGCAAGGATTTGCAGATAATTGAAAATCAATACAGAAGTAGAAGATAGTGGTAGTTCATTAGAGGGAGAAGTTTGGATATCAAATGTTCAAACAATGTGTTTCTCCTGTGATTAATGCTGCTCTTCCCACTGAAAAGCAAGTATCCATAGGAAAATAATATTATCATTTTTTTTTAGGAAGAAAATACACAGTGGGAGTCAAAGTAAGAGGAAAGGTGGGCCCTGTTCTGAACATGCCAGCAGGATTCTTTTTGTTTGAAAAGAGAAATGCTTTTACTTGACCAGGAAAAAAAGCCCAATTGCACAGTCTAATCCATATGAGCAGAGTGCTGCATGCATGAAAAATACTCCTGAAACACGTGCTGCAGACTTCAGACATGGGGCTCCATCACACGGATCTTAGCTAACTCGTCCACCAAGATTCATTTCTAGTTGATTAACTTAGGCATGGAAAGGAGACATGATTATATCCACAACCAACTTGAAAACATTATCAATAATCTAAAAAGAAATTATATATAAACAGAAGCAGATGGAATTATATATAAGGAAGCAGAAGAAGTATGTATGTCACTGTATGACCTGGCCACTAAAGTAAGGAGAATACAGTTAGCAGTGCTGCAATTTCAGAGCAGGCACTAGTGCTATATAGTCCACTAGCTGAATCAGTCTCCTTTCAGTTTCAGAGTGAACATGCTACTAGAGGACAGTCAACACAGTGACAGAGTACTGCAGTAACTCTTTGGATGGCAAGAGTTTAGCTTTCTCAGAAAGGGGGATAGAGAGAATCAAGAGCTAGGAATTCATCCCAGTGAACTGCTTCTGTCTCTCTCTCTCCACATCAATAAGAGTTTTTGAATTTCAATCTCTTAGTCTGCATTTCATATACTTTCTTTTTCAGAATGTGAATTAATTAATGAAATATAGGGTTTTTTTTCTTTTAGACTGTCTTGTGATGGGTGCATGTGGCTCCTTCCAGATCACAAGTATAATAGATGGCCTTAGAGACTTGTGTCAGTATTCATTTCTCTTCTCTCCCTGTGTAATTATCAGTGAAAGCATAAAGTGATCCTGGAAGTGAGCAGAATAAATCACTTTATTTCTGCAACAAGCAGAAGGAAGCACTCAGCAATATCTACTTTCCTCCTCTCAAGTTTATTCATACAGCACTGAAAAAGTTGGAACTTAGCATTTGTTCTTCCCCTTCCCTTCCCTTCCCTTCCCTTCCCTTCCCTTCCCTTCCCTTCCCTTCCCTTCCCTTCCCTTCCCTTCCCTTCCCTTCCCTTCCCTTCCCTTCCCTTCCCTTCTGCTTCTCCTTCCCCTCCTCCTTCAGTTTCTTTTCCCATTTCTATTTTCCTTTTTCCCTTTTTCTTCTCCCTTCTCTTTTTTCCCTCTTCCCTCTGTCCTCTTTCCTTTCCTTTTTCCTTTCCTTTCTGCATGAATGACCTTAGGTCCCAACTGCTTAGAGCTTTAGAAGTGAACCATGGCCACACTGAAGAGTACTTGGCACTGAGTCTCTTCTGAATCCTATGTATTTCCCCCAAGATCCTAAGATACTGTTATCTTGTGTCTTTCTGATTTTGTTATTGAGGAGTTCCTTATATAACCTCAGGACCATGTGGCAGCCTATTTACTGCTGTGTTGTGGTGGACCAAATCTTTGGGGTTTGTGTTGCTTTTTCAAGGGAGCTGAAGGGTACAAAGATGATATCAAAAGACTTTGCTGAAGGATTGTACAGGGAGTTGAACCTGATAGTCTCTATCTGATAGCCTGTTAGGATTGATCTCTGGAACAAAAGGAAAAAGGAGTGTATCCCCAAGGTAGCTGCAAGAGCTCATTTAAGAGCTGTAACCACAAAGATCAGGAATCAGTGTTATCCAGTGACAGAGAAGAGGTCTATGCTGCAGTAGGGCAGCGGGTGGCAGTCCTGCACATCCACAGAGAACTTGTGCCTGTTTCTGATGGCATCACCCCAAATGAGCCCAGGCCTATGAGTGCAGGGAAGTCAGCATTCATACTGCTCAAAAACCTCCTCGAGCACAGACTGCACACGCTTCACACCATGTACCTTGTGTTTCTTTGGGGACACTGCAGGGACCCTGTGGCTCTGAGACATAAAATAATGTGTGTCACTGTTTGGGTCTGTGTGGTGGGTTGGGTTTTTAGTTCAAAGTGAGTGTTAGGACTGGGCAGCCTGATCTAGCAGTTTGCAACCCTGCCCAGGGCAAGGGATTGAAACTTTAAGGTCATAGAGTCATCATAGAATCATAGAATGGCCCGGGTTGAAAAGGACCACAATGATCATTGAGTTTCAACCCCCTGCTATGTGCAGAGTCACCAACTACCAGTTAAGGCTGCCCAGAGCCACATCCAGCCTGGCCTTGAATGCCTCCAGGGATGGGGCATCCACAACCTCCTTGGGCAACCTGTTCCAGTGCGTCACCATCCTCTGTGTGAAAAACTTCCTCCTAAACCTCTTCTGCCTCAATTTATAACTAATCCACCTTGTCCTATCACTATCCACCCTCTTAAATAGCCGTTCCCCCTCCAGTTTACACGCTCCCTTCAAGTACTGGAAGGCCACAATGAGGTCTCCCTGGAGCCTTCTCTTTTCCAACCTAAACAAGCCCAGCTCCCTCAACCTTTTCTCACAGGAGAGGTGCTCCTGCCCTCTGATCATCTCAGTGCCCTCCTCTGGACCCGCTCCAGGAGCTCCACATCCTTCCTGTTCTGGGGGCCCCCAGCCTGGATGCAGTACTGCAGATGAGGCCTCACAAGAGCTGAGTAGAAGGGATCAGTCACCTCCCCGTCCCTGCTGGCCGCCCCTTTTTTAGTGCAGCCCAGAACACAGTTGGCCTTCTGAGCTGCAAGCACAAACTGCTGTCTCATGTCCAGCTTCTCATCTACCAGGACCCCCCCAAGTCCTTCTCTGCAGGGCTGCTCTCCAGGAGATCTTCCCTCAGATTGTATAAATACCTGGGATTGCTCCTACCCAAGTGCAGCACCCTGCTCGTCGATGTCACTGATGAAGATGTTGAAGAGCACCAGTCCCAAGACCGACTCCTGAGGGACACCGTTTGTGAACGGCCTCCACCCTGACACAGAACAATTGATCACAACCCTTTGGCTGCGTCCAGCCAGCCAATTCTTAATCCATCCAACAGTCCATCCTTCAAATCCATACCTCTCCAATTTAGAGGGAAGGATGTGGTGAGGGACCACGTCAAAGATCTTGCAGAAGTCCAGGTGGATGACATCCACTGTCCTTTCCCCATCCACTGAAGCCATCACTCCATCATAGAAGGCCACCAGATTGGTCAGGCACGATCTGCCCTTGGTGAAGCCATGCTGGTCTTTAAGGTCTCTTCCAAACCAAGCTGTTCTATGATTCTATCACTGTGCTGGAGGTTGCCAGGGGGCTGTTTTTATAGCATGATGGTAAAACATGTATTGATCACTGTGGGGCCTAGCATCAACATAGTGGGTTTGAAAGATGCCTCAGGCCTTCTGGGCTTATGTTGGAGGAATGTAAAGGAGCAAGGAGGCAAAACCTGTCAATCAGAAGCTGCCTCTGTCTGCAAACAGTCCAGGACAAAGATCTCGGTAAGCAAACCAGATAATGGTGGTCCATTAAAGCAAGAATGTGGGGACAGATCTGCTTACAGCACTGACACTTTGTGACACATTCTGAAGTTACATTTGCCTCTTTTCATATTGCCTTGACACCATGATATCCTCCTATATTTGTCTGATGACAACCTACATAATAGCAGAGATTCCTAAGCCTATTGCTTTGTACTTGGCATTGTTACATGTCATTTCATCCTCAAATGCTTTTCCGATCCTCTTTTATACCTTCTGAACTTTTTTTATACACTCAATATTCAAATATTTTTTGTGTTGATATGCTGCCTCTCAACTTCACATCATTTCCAGATTTCAGTGGGAGATACACATTTTCCCACGACAATATATCCTACATGAAAATATTACATCAGAGACCACAATCAACACTGCTCCTGGAGAAATTCTGTGGCATTCTCCTCTCTGGTATGATAACTGCCTTTTCAGCACAACCTTCTATCATTTGCCTTTTAACTAACTGCTCTCTTTTCAATTCTTCTACGCATCTTCTTTGTCATAAACTGATGATCTTCTGTAAGGAATAGAAGGTTTAAGTAAAGTTCAAGTTGATTACAGCTATTGCATTTCTAGGGAATGATAAAATTGAGTAAGTAATTTTTCCTTAAGAAATCATTTTGTTATGATATAATGTACTTCTGCTGAACACAAAACAGATTTTGTTCCATTTATTTCCAGCATACTGACAAAAAAGCTAGCAAGCTCATCTTTACTCCATAAGGCCTCCTTGGAAACCATTCCGGGAAAATGTTTGGTCTCCTTCTTTTTCCCTATGGGCGTTTTCTTATTTCTAATATTCCCCTGGAGTGGCCAATGGTCCAGCTCAATTCTCAAACTTTTCCTACCAATTCTGAATGAATGTTCTAGACTTTTTTTTTTACATTTTTGATTTCAGAAAAACCCAGCTCAAGCCTTCCTTTCCCTGAGCACTTCAGTTTAGCCCACTTCACTGTGTAGTTTTCCCAGCTTATCAAAGTTTATCTATTTGAAATCCTTACTGTAGGTACAGATCATTTTTGTTAATCCTCCCATTTCATCACCATTCTCTGCCAGAGACCAGCAAGCTCCTTGGTGTATTCTGTGTCTGAGTGTGAGTTCTGTTCGTTTAGGCTGTGGTTTAGATGTCCAGACGAATGAGTCTGAATAAAGCCATCTCACCTGAGGCATCTCCCTGGCATTTTTTTGCAGTGAAGATGGATGCAGTGCCGCTGGCTTCCTCACCCTATCTGCATGTATAAATATTTGAGCATTTTAAAGCATAAGGTAGGCAGCACAAAGATCCTGCGGAGGGAGTCATGTAAGTGTCTGTCTGAGATAGTCACTGCAGGTTCCTCCTACAGACCCTGAAGAGAAGCAGACATTTTAAGGCTGCAAATCAGAAATGAATAATTCTAGTCCTTCCAGTGACTAATTTTGGGTAGGGAGGCTAGACGGTTAGGTGAGATGTGGGCACAGACACTGTAAATAGCTGCTGTTAAGGGAGATGAATCAAACTCCTGCAGTGCTTTAACCAGTTGTTTCTGAAACAAACTACTGCTCTCATGTCGGTGCTAATGAGGTTGTTACCTCTGCTGGAAACAGGATGCTACATTAGCTGGACCTTTGATACGATACATGTAGCGTGCTCTTATCTTAATCAACATACTTTATGTTACTTAGAATTTTAGTTTACTGTTAATTAATTGTAGTGAGATTCACTTGTTGGATAATATTTAGTATAATAGTTAGTATTATCCCTCATAGCTTTGTATCTTAAGGGTGAAAGACAATGCTAGTTCAAAATGAAGTGCTGGTCTGCCTTAAACTGCACACTAGATTTTGGACAGAGTACTGTAGTTCCTGGAGACCTCAATGCTAGATGGTTCATATAAGCTTGTGTATATTCACACAAGGTAATCTGCTAAAGATATCTATTCAGTCGTCATACATTGCAAAAATGTTGTGCTAATAAACATATTTAGATTTGCCTAAAACGGTAAATTTGTACATCCATAACAAAATCATACGGTTGCTTTCTTCAAGCCACGTTTTTCTGACGAACCTTGCTTTCCCACATTCTTAGTTCAGCAGTCCATAAAAGATCAGCAACTTACCATCTTTCTTCAAGCCAAGAATGCTTTTTTTCCTGTGATTGTCCATACAAACTTTTGTCAGCAAACATATTATTCTGACAGCAAATAACAGAATTAGGTATTTGGGCTTGTTTGCTTATTTAGATTGCTAAGCTCAACACACCTTTTCTTTAAATGTATGTCCTTGTCTGATATCATGCTAATCTGATACATAAGGTAATAAATGGTTTATAAAGAAATATGTCAACTTTTACTGTAAGGCTACAGGGCAGCAGAGAAAACTGCACTGACTATCAAATAATAATGAAATACCTTGACACTTAGATCACTTTATGATGCTACTATATCTTCAGTTTGACATATAAGAAAACAATAATACTGATGCTGAGCAGTATGGAAGTATCTCATACTGCTGACATTTTGACATAAGGAAGTTTAAGATGATATACAGATACTTGGCACCAGACTGCCTGATTCCTCCAGCTGAGGCCGTGGGGAAGTGGAACTGAATGTCCCCCGGAAGGTGTGTGCAGCACTACAGGGAGAAAGGACCGCCTCGCTTTCCATAGCACAAAGTTCTGCAGCACGAGAGTTGTGCACGGACTGTGGAGCTGTGTGTCACTGCATGAACACACACCTTCATCCATAAACAACAATCTAATGATTGCTTTGAGCTTTTAAGAACCATCAGATAAAGAATGCAGCTGGCGGACAGAATGCAGCTGTGGTTGTTTGAGGATCTCTGAAATTTCATAGATGTCCCTTAATGTAGCTTTGGTATATATTGTGCATATACTTGAATATTACATGGGATGGAGGTGATCAAAACAGGTTAGGTTTTACATTTAGTTACATCAAAAATAGCCTAGACTGAATTATTTGGCACTAATAAACAAAACTCAGAAGTTACTTAATTTGTAAGAGCAGTGATTCTGTTATAGATGTTACACAGAATTTGTCTCTTAGTACATGTAAAGAATCACAGAATCACACAGAATTGTAGGGGTTGGAAGGGACCTCCAGAGATCATCGAGTCCAACCCCCTGCCAAAGCAGGTTCCCTACAGCAGGTCGCACAGGTAGGCATCCAGGCAGGTCTTGAACATCTCCAGAGAAGGAGACTCCACCACCTCCCTGGGCAGCCTGTTCCAGTGCTCCGTCACCTCACTGTAAAGAAGTTCTTGCGCATGTTTGTGCAGAACGTCCTATGCTGCAGTTTCCAGCCATTTCCCCTTGTCCTGTCTCCACTCACCACTGAAAAGAGTCCGGCCTCGCCATTCTGCCCCCCACACCTTAGATATTTATAGACCTGGATCAGGTCCCCTCTCAGTCTTCTTTTCTCAAGGCTGAACAGACCCAGTTCACTCAGCCTTTCTCCATAGGAGAGATGCTCCAGGCCCTTCACCATCTTCGTGGCCCTCCGCTGGACTCTTTCCAAGAGATCCCAAGATATCTTTTTTGTACTGGGGAGCCCAGAAGAAGCTTGGTTCATGGTACTTGTAATTTATCTTACTATGCTAGCACTAAAGTAGAAGGACTCAAGTGAATTTACCCCCAAGTGCTTGAAAATAATAGAAATAGAATATAATAATGGAATTTGTAATTAGACAAATGCCAGTTTCATTACTTCTGACCACCGTATTGCAGTTCCAGATAAAGGAACAATTGCTCCTTATTCCTAGATGAAAGATCATTTAAATCAAGGCTCAGCAAGGAGCCTGGGACAAACCTGATATATCTATTTCAAGCCATGACAGAGAAGAGCAATTTATCAACATCAGTAAATCCTGATGAATGCCAAGACACACAAGCCTCCTAAATCAAATAAGAGCCTCAACCAGGTTTTGTCTAATAATTGCTTGCTGAAAGCTGAATGTGAGGTAGGACATAATTGGATTCTCTCTCTCCCCATTATCACTAGCATAGCCCTAGATACAGGCAATGTTTAGGATGTTGAGCAGGAACAGGAAATGAACTGGTAAGGGCATAGGAATGGAATTCTCACCTTCTCCAGCAAATAAGGTCAGGTTGTATATGACAGTTTTCTGACTGACCTTTCCAGGCCTGAAATCTGTTTTGAAAGTGAGGAGTTCTGCATTCCATCTCTAAATATACCTGGCAGATATGAGAAATTTGCACTTGTTTTAGGTGCCATATCATACTCAGTTCCATAGTAATAGGACACTGATCTGGAAATGAAAAGGTTAATACACAAATTAAGGCACTGTTTTGGCTTGTGAAACAGATCAGGTGTTGTTCTGACAGGGAACAAATGTGATTTTTTGTGACCTTGGACATATGTAATATTGGTCAAGTCATTTACACTTCCTTCATCTGTTCCCTTTCTGGACAGTGTGAATAGCAGAGCTATACCAGCCTTATCACAAGATAGATCTTTTGAATGTGCTGGAGGAGGAGGAACTGTATAAGTATCTTCCAACTAGAATGCCAACATAATATTTCTCCCACGCTCAACCAAGGCATACAACGTGTGGATGAAGCTACAGAGACTATGGCATCCAAGGGACAGCAGAAACAAGTAACAGAGGAAGAACCACATTAATCTAGTTTCCTGGTGTTTGATGAGATGTAGATAATATTGGGGTCTGCATCTGGTATATTGAAGTTTGGCCGCTGGATGAAAAATATCACACACACACACTCACAGAGAATTCACAGGAATAAGTGAACTTCCTTCCTTTTCCATCAGTTTTTCTTGTGGAAAAGGAGAAATGGGATAAATGAGATCCACTTTCCTTTAACTTGCCAGAAGAGAGCTTTCCCTGAAAAACAAGCTTTCAAGCTAGCAGGCAAAGCAGCTGTAGTAACCACCTATCAGCAATCTCCTGTAAAGATCACACATTTTAAAAAGGCAAAAAATGTGATCCTTTTCCTTCTCAGCATTTTTCCTGGCTATTCTGACAGAAAGCATTGCTTCTTGGAGAGCACAGTCCTTGTGTAAGTGTGCCGGTGACTAAGCTTGCTGATGTTTTTCAAAACCTACTAGTAAAAATCCTCAACTCTTAGAAACACCTAAATCCCTGGCACCAGGACCATAACAGCCCAGATGCAGCTTATGTAGGCCTGCTGTCTAACGTGGAGGGCTTCCTGCTGTGAAATGAAGTGTTAGTCTCACTCTTGTAAGTCATCATCTTAGAATGGGAAAAAAAGGGCAAAGGAGATAACAGGAAATACACAGCTTGACCTTAATGAATGTTGAGTTTCCACTGATTTGTGATAGCTGCTGTCTGTGCCAGCAAAATGGTGGAGGATGATGTACAACATAATTACTACCTCGCTAGTGAAGGAAAGGACAGATGAAAAGAAAATTTAGGGAAAGAGTAGCCTGTTTCTTGTCATGTGCATGATATAAAATACACAAACAAAAAGGCGTAGAACCTGGATCACACAGCCAGATGAAAAAGTCATTCAACGTTCACACGTCACTGGATGTCACTTCCAACAACGAAGAAGGGCTGCTGCTGCCACTGCTGCAGTTACAGCCTCTGCTGTGAGCTGCAGGGACATCCTGCCATAGTGGATGTAGTTCAAATTATGGTAAGTTTGTTCTCTTTTGGAACGAGGAGCTCAAAAGTGTTTTGATCTCAACGTAGTGGTACCCCACCCCACTCTCATCCATATTACTTTTCTCTGGTTTTAATCAGATGCAGTGAGCAAAAGAATTGAATTTGAGTGAAACCTTATTGGAGCAATGAATGCAACAGCTGCTCTTTGTTCAAATCAATTGTAAGGAGCTGCAGGAGGGGCCTCAGACCAAAACACAGCTACTTGTTACCACTCTAAACAAACGTGCACCCTGTGAGATCCCACCCAGGAATGTGAACCATCTGGGTGGAGGCTTAGAGAGGTGGAGCTTCCGTGGGTGTTCTTGTGGATGTGTGCGGGTGGAGCAGAGAGGAAGGGAAAGGCGAAGGAAGGAGCAAGAAAAGAACAGAGAATATATGATGTTGCTTTTGGTTCGTGGTTTGTTTTTTGGTTGGTCTTTTTTTTTTTTTTTTTCGATTTTAAGCAGATGTGAGCTTGCTTTGGTTGTACTCCAAGCAGACACAACTCGTGCCCACGCTATCAGCACAGGCTTAGCAGTTCAGGCTTACTAGCCATGGCTGCGCTGTTTACAGTTTAGAGCTGACTCACGCCCATCCACAGTGCAGGCTCAAAACTGTGCAGTTATATCCAGAAGAAAAGAGAGAGGGAAAAAAATAATCCAGTCACAGGCAGAAAAAGCAAGCTCTGTCTCCTTGGAAATGTATATAGGTCTTAGATTTGCAGAAGGGCACTGTCCATGAAAGTCTAACATATAATTCTCATTTAATATTAGTACTGAGCAATGGGCATTCATCTTGCAGTCCTTGTACCCCAGTCCTGTAATTCAGTAGTAGGCAACACATAGTTTCTGGAAAAATTTCTGCTCTTGATTGTGAAATGAGAGGACATTCTGCAGTTACCTGCTCCATGAATGAGCCAATTTCACAGTTATCAAAAGTTTAGCTGACTTCAGCTTTCAGCTGTGAGATTGACTCATTTTTTTATTCTCTGCTATCTCATCCATATTATGTGATATTAGCTAAATCCAGCTGGTACGTATCAAATCAAATACTGATATACATATGGAAGAAAATGAAAAGAAAAAAATAGATCAATATTCTCAGGTTCCAAACATTCATAAGAGATGCTGAAGTCCAAAATGTCAAGGAGGAAACCTCTAAATATGTCACTACAAATCTCTCAGCTCTCTTCTGTAAGTGTATATGAAGCACCTCAGCACCTATCTTGTATCTGCACCAACAGTGGTAGCAAAACCACGAGGTTGCTCCAACTCCCTGATAAGAGAGAATGAATACAGTCAGGAAACCTGAATGGCCTTAGAGAAATATCTGGGTGCTGAGCTCCACTTTGATGATTTCTGCCTTTTACAAGAAACTGTCAGTGAAGAAAAACCATGAACTGTTCTTGGAGCAAAAACTAAAAAACTGAATCTCCCCCCTCCTGTGTAAAGGCCCTACAGCTGAGAAGAATAAAATCACATCCTCTTTTCCACTGAGTAGAACTCAAAGGCTTTTTTTAATTCTTCTGGTCCTGATAAGTTATTGGCAGTTGCAGCTTCAAGAGGCTGCAGATGTCCAGAAATGAGAGCCAAAAGACCACTGCTCTCAAGTTTGTAGTTCTACTCCTATCCTTTCAAAGAAATTGCTGACGCATAGCCTGAGGAGAGGAGATCCCTCTCGCCAAGATGAATGCTTCAGTCCCAGAGCAGGGCTGGAATCACAGTCAGCACTGTGTATGCTGCCTGTAAACGCTCTCTTGATGCTACTACCTTCTGACCATGCAGAGCGCAAGGAGCTGAATTCTGCATGGGATCAAAGGGGCTGCAGCTTTCAACATGGTGCTGTTCACTTTTAGAAGGTGAGAGCTCTCAAGCAAAATGCTGATTTCTGAGCTGTGATGTTTGTCTTATGTTCATCCTGAGGATATATATACGCTCGTTTCTAGGACAACAACTCCAGGTATTTTCATGACCATGAATGTGCTTGAACACTGCATTGCAACAGTCTTCTATGAGGACAATTCTGCCCATAATCCAGTAAGAGGTTTTTTGTTGTTGTTGTTCATTTGCTTGTGTTTTTCTTAGTTTCAGTAAGATAGGATTTCTTTCTTCAGTCATCTCTTCTCTCTGTCTCACAACATGATGGTCAGACTAGGCAATGCTTTCAGCCAGTGGTGGGGAGCATGTCCACACCACATAATGAAGGATGTTACAAAGGGCTGCTAAACAGAGTGCTACCAAACAGAGCTGACTGGAGCTGCTTGCTTTACACTGAAGCAAGTACACACTGTGTGCTACAGCATTCTTTTGGCACAATAGTTCCAGACAGGAGTATTTCATCTGAATTATAAAGTAACAGCAATTCTAGCAAATTTATTTCTCATAATTTGGCTACATAGTTTTTAGATAAGATATCTAAAGGGGAACAGAGAAGCAAATGAGCAGCAGATATATGAAGCTGAAGAAAGTGGGCTTGAGGCTGTGACTTCATCTGTTTCTCCTCTAACATCAAGACAAGTTTGCATTAAAGAAGCCAGAGAAGTCTTAAATCAACAGTGAAACCTTGTAATGTATACCTCATTATATATACAGAACATAATGTTACATGTAACATGTTACAATCATATACTACAATAGATCTGTTGTATTATATTTCCTATTATATATTGTGTTCCACAGCAAGTTGTAGATTTTGCATTTTATATATATGTGAAATTGTATTTACTTCTTAATTTAAGGAAAGATTTTAACATTGATGGAATTCAGTATAGCAGAACAACCTCACCTCTTCTACACTTAAAGACATGTCTCCCATGTACAGAGAAACTGTTGAAGACAATACTGCAGTAAAACACTGAGGAGTTTGTTCTAAGTACAATGTAGAAACACTTTCAAAGTATGTTAGCAAACAGTGCTTCGGCTGCTTTGATTTCTTTGCACAGGAAACAAGAAATACTATTAATCAGCACATCTAGGCTCAGCTTACCATCTTATGTTAATACATCCATGTCAGCTTACCATCTTATGTTAATACATCCATGTCTTTGTTGAAGATAGCACTGTGAATGCTCAAAAAATCATCGTAACTTCTGCTGGCAATTAGGATAAAGAAAATTAAACCCAGGAGACACACTAGTTGTAGACATAAAGCTGATCCTCACGGAGGTGACTTCATGCCAGAAGCATCATCACCATACTGGGAAAGAAAAAGTACTTCATAAAAATGTCAGTAGATTTCCACAGATGTTGTAGACCTCTGAAATTTTTCATGATGTTATGATGTTATCATTCCTACATCAGAAAGGCATATCAAGTATGGCCTCAGCTATGGATACCCGTGTAGCAAACAGAAACAAAACGAAATAGAAGAGAGACCTTCAGTCAGCTATGGCTAACCTTCTTCTCACTAAAGTTCTCCACTGTTGAAATTCCAAATGCCTAAATTAACAACCACAGAATCCATTTGGTGTCCCACTGAAAACTCTTGTTAATATATTTGCTGACCTCCAGAGCTCACACAGCTGTGCAGGTTCCCCTCAAGGACAGCTAACAGTTTAGCATATGGAGAAGTAAAGCAGCAATACGAAATTTTAGGAAGATTGGTTTATTTTTGGTTCTGTCTGTGATAGAAAGGGCTTTCAGAGTCAGTCATAAATGCTTATAAACATTTTAAATGTGTATTTTCAAATGCTTGTCATCTTTGCAGTTGACAGGGAAAGGATTTGCAAGGGCAAAATTAGGCCCAAAGTTAGCTTGGGCCTAACTTTGTTTGTCAAAGGCAATGGTTTCACAGCTTTCAGTGGCTGACAGCAAGTCTTTGGAAAACCTCATCAATTATGTCTCCACGTTTTCAGGAAGGTGAATGATGTCAACTCTTGTGGGTTTGGGGAACGGTGGCACTTGTTTTAGTTTTGTTGGTTTTACATATTTTAGGGTGTTAGGCACCAACTTGTAGGAGAAAAGGATGTTACTGTCTGACGTTTGCTCTTCCTAGAGTAATAGTAATAAGAATAATCCAGGAAAAGTAAGATCTGGATGTCAGAATTTATAAACTCCATAAAATTATATATTGCCTTCATTTCCTGAGTTTCAGTAACTGCTCAGCATCTCATTACTATGAGAAGACTGATCTATAAACAAATATAATTTATGGTTTTGTGGCTAGTTAATGTTTACTCACTACATTATATAAAAGTTAATTTAGGATTTCTCATTCAAATTACATTGGCTATTTATTTGTCAAGATTTCCACTGTGTTTTTTTGTTCTTGTCATCTCAATCAATTATTTATTGACATATTTATCATGAAATAAACACAAAAGCTCAGGAAAACATATGCAAGGAGGATGGAAGGAATTAACATTTACAGTTCTTCCTAGCTAATAAACCAGCCTCAATATTCCTGGTGCAAGCTTAAAGATTGACTCATATCTAACATCAGTTTCTTACCCAGTAGAGAACGCAGTCTCAGTGTAAAGGATGGAAGAGAGAAATCTCGTTAGTGTAATCTCAGCAATTCCATACCAGACCACTGCAGCTACAGTTTATGTTCTCTTGTATGGTTGTGACCTTTCTAATCTAAGGAAGATGAATTCACAGTAGAGAAATATTTTGTGAAAGATTGTGAAGAGCTAGTAATAAGGAGATGCAGATGTGCCTGTTTTATTTAGTTGTTTTGTTTTTTTTTTTTTCTTCTCATTGTATGTGAGTGGAGGACTTATCACTTACCTAAGTCTCCCTTAAAACTGAACTTCAAAAAAGCTCTTTCTTGTTTTAGGCAATTAGCCAAAATATTTCAGAGAAACTTGATAGTGATGGAAATGTTATTTTACACTATCAGGAAGATACATATCTGAGTTTATAAACTGCCTCTCCTCCTGCTATTTATGTGGTCTTTGCAATTTCAAAGGACAACCCAGACCTTCAGTGGGATAAAGCACCTCCCATACCTACCTAAGAGTCTCCATCAGTGGAAAAGTGGAAAAAGAATGCCTAGGGCAGCCTGCTTCCCATGGTTATGCAGCTTGTTCTGGCTGCAGCTGGGCTGAGGGCACACAGGGCACCCCAGCTGCTTATTATCAACCCCATCACAGATTTCCATCACCTGGGTTCTGCTAACATAACTTATGGTTCCCAAACCTGTGGTGAAATGAGTCTGTGCCATTTACTTCCAATGATGAGTCTTTGCAGGTCCACTTCAGTTTGCCCAGACTGAGGTAGAGAGTGACAGTATGAAAGAGCAGGCCAACAGAACTGGGGCATCGGCTTTTAGGTTTTCATAGATAAGAAAGTGGATGGGGTGGAGAGGTCCCTTCATGTAGCAAAGCTGCAGCTTGAAAAGAGGAATCGCTCCAGTTAGCAGGCTTAAGGCAGGACAAATAATGCATTGTACTGTGCTCAGGCTGTTCCACCAGCAGCTAGTTGACATCTGTCATCCTCCGCTACTGCCCTGCTTCACCAGCTAGAGGTGAGCTGGTGTGTGTGATTGCCCTTTGTTCAAGCCCTATGGAATGGTTTGGGTTAATTAAATACTTCTGAACAGTTGTGTTTTTAATTCAGTGACTTTGATAGCCATGAACTATTGAGGTGTGCACACATAAATTGGCATACTGTCATTGCTGAGAAGAGTCTAGTCTCTAGCTTCAGTTGGTTCAGAGGAAGGAGAAAAAACATCTAAACCTGTGAAAAAGGCCAGGTCTGCTTTGACATGCTTGATATATATGACAGTGTGGAAAGGACTTCAGAATGATACTTGGTTCTAATTTATTTGTTCTAGAAGGATTAAGTGTGCTGTAAATACATGTAGGAAGGGAGCATGTAGGGGGTTAATCTATATTCAGAAAACAAATAGTGCAGTGAGTATATACAGGCATATGTTTGTGGATGCTTTTAGAAAGGGCTGGCATAAAGTTAAAGTCCTGAGAACAGTGCTATTGCAAGCAGAATGACACAGGAGAAAATTTAAGATGATACTGTTTTTCCTCTGGAATTCTCTTGTGGAGATCAGAAAGGCTCTTACGCTGGCTGTGCAGATTAATTCAAGATTTACTACTTTTTAATACCACTTTATCTCATAAGGTGGAATCTTTCTTGGTCCAGCTTTTGTATGCAAGGAGATTAGAAGGTAAGGAGCTGGTATGAGAGAGCAAAAATGCTGTAAGAATATTGCTGGTTGTGGCAATTCAGTGTTCACATTAAGAAGGCATTATGGGTGGAGGTGTTGCTGAACTTAAGATAGATGAAGGCCTTCGCTCTTGCTTCACCAGGTCATGCAAAACAGTGCACTTACACAAATAGGTCATTTGTTGCCTCATGCTTGTATGTAACAACGTGGTGGAGAACTGTGTGGTGTGCTTCTTTACTCATTTTAACAAACAGTTGTCTCTCCAGGATGAGTGTTTCTACTGTACAACTGCATCAAGACTGAACATACTTGTTTGCCATGGAACCCTGATTCTCCTCAGCTTTTTATAAACAACACTGACAAGGTCTTTATCTCTTTTTTATTTCATTTATAAGTATCAGTGAACGTTGGTATTGAGAGGATTTTCCTCATAGAAATCTCTAGTAGGTGAATTTAAAAAAGCAACCTGTTTCACCTGATCAACAAGCCCCCAAGAATTATCTTAATGAAAGACAATGAAACTACTTCTTTTGTTCTTCATTTCCTGCAACAAAAGTTGTTCCAAGAGAGCACTGGTAAGTGCTGAGGACACTGCCCAATGTCATTGTGATGCCACCCTTGATTTGAAAGGCCATAGGAAGAGGCCTGTGGACTGGGAGACAGCGAATATCACACATGTGTACAAGGAAGAAGTACAGGCTGGTCAGATTTGCCTTCATCTCTGGGAACGTGACAGAGAAAATAATCTTGAATGTGTTTCTGAACATAAGAAGGGCAAGAAGGTGATTGAGAGTACTCAGGATGGATTTATGAAAGGAAACTCTTTCCTGATCAACCTGATAGCCTTCTATGAAAAGGTGACTGTGTGTGGAGGGTGTGGGTGTTACATGTTTTGACTTTAAAGAGGCTTTCAGTGCTTTTCCATGATACCCTTATTGAGAACATCCTGAGGTACAGGCTAGATAGTGAGATGGACTGATAATTGGCTGAGCTGTCAGGTCCAGGCTTGGCAGTGCAATCACAGGAGAGTGATTAGCAGTGATTGGAATTGCTTTCTGTTCTACAGTAGCTACCTACTAAGCATCTCCATTTTCTGCTATTCTTTGCAGTACTCATGCAAAGCATGTCTGAATGGAAGTTGCCTTTTTGTAATACAGGCAAGGTTTAAAATGTGGTTGTAGTTCCTCAAGATAGTAGAAGTGTCCCTGAAACGTTGGTAGAAGGAGCTTTGTTGGAAACAGTGACATGTTCCAAAAGCTAAATAGCATGGAAGCCTTCATGATAGTAGTGTGGTGAATCTGAGTGCTTGAATGCTTCTCTTATTCAGTGACAAACCATAATGCTGTTCTAACTTCAACATTCTGAAGTAGTTTATGAAAATTCTTTCATATCATTTGAAGTGCCTTGAAGAAGTTTCTTCAAGCTAACTGTCACACATTATTAAGATCTGGTGCTGTCTAGAAGTATCAATTATTTCAGAATTGGAAATTATGAATGGTTAGGATGAAAGACAAGTTTACCAGACTTTGGGATGTCTATGTTTGAAAAAGTCGAACTAACTAAAAGGATGTTGACTGCTTACTTTCTGTATATGCATTCCTTCGCCTTTTTATCTCCATGAGTTTGAATTATTGGCCTACAGCTACAAGTTCACTTACAAGGAACTGATCACAATAACAACAGTTGATAGTTTCAAGGGTATCTGGGTTGTTCTGTATCACAAATGTCAGATCTTGTATGCGAAAGGTGTGGAAGGCTGCATTACTTTGGTCTGTGTACTTCCTAAATATTGTTAGAGAAAAGTGGTACTGTGTTACAGGTACATTCCCTATTTATTTATAAATAGTAACAGTTATGAAATTATAAACTAATTTCTAGAACAACCATAAAAATGGTGAGTATATATATACACACATATTTAGCATGGCCTACACCTGTAATACAGAAGTTTTCATTACATATTGGAAGAGAGCATTTTTGCTTCTGTAAGGGTTTGGGATTCCATTGAATACATACACATCAGTGTTTTTTTCTTGTTTGTGGGAGGGATTTTCAATCAAGAGGTGCCATTTAACACTATTGGGTCAGGTGTGTTAGAAAAAGGACAGCTGCAGAAAGGAAAAAAAAGAACCAAAAACTACCAATGAATACTGATGATTTTTTACTGAAGGCTGCAGTGGCTGGCCAGCCACTCTGAAAATAAATTCTGTTACAGAGTGTAACACAGAGGGCTGAGTATATGGGTAGCAGAAACAACAACTTGCTGCTATTCTTACATCTTTGAAGTCATCCTACGACCTGCCACTGTGCAAGGAGCACGATAGGACTTGCTGTGAACAACTAGGAACAATTCTGTACTGACCTAGAGAATGCTGAGGGAGTAAAGAAAGAGACCAGACTGCTGTACAAAGCAGCGACTTTCCTGAGCAATTTCTTCCTCCGGTACAATGTTTACATTGAACTTCAGCTTGGTTCAGTGGTGCAAGAATAACATCTGCAAAGAACTGCAGGAGCTGACAAGTTATTTCTCTCATTTTCTTACAGCTGAAGTTCTATCTTTCATGTTGCTCGCTAGGTTAACTAATTATAAGTGAGATGTCAGTAGGATTGCTTCTCCTCTTTCTGCAAAGCTAGAACACCTCTTCAAGTGTACGGGACTTTCCTCCTTTTCAGTCTCCTACAGCTCTCAGGACAGTTGTCTTCTAGCTGAAAGTTTATAGGATCTTGAGTAAGTGACAGTGAAGAGGAGATGGGACAGTTTTAAAATTGAACTTATGCAGGGAAAGAACTGAAGTCTTGGTGTAGGTTGCAAGGCTGTGTAATCTCCTTGAAAACTTGATGAAGCCTCAACCTCTGTCTGAAGCTGATGTCACCTCCTAAGATCCCTCCCAGCTTGAATTATTCTGCATCTAGAAGAAGAGGGAAAAGATCAACCAAGAATTCAACAAGAAGGAAGGTACTCATAGTGCTAAACAGAACTCGTAATTTGCTCCACCCAAAGTTGTTCTGGTGTGAATTGGAAGTGGGCTTAATCCAATTTTTTTAATGTCTCAAAAGAGGAAATACTGCAATTGTATTCACCAATTCAGCAGTTCTCCTCTCAACAGTTTTCATCTGTACTAATGGAGGTGTAGCTCTGGCTTCTCTTTTGGAATAGATGGCCTATAGTGAAGCTGCAGGGGTTGCTACTGTCATCTACAGATAATTAAAGACATTGTGGAACAAATGCTGGAGAGCAGGTGAATAAAGAAATAAGGAAAGGTTAAGCTCTGCTGTCATCCTGACTCATTTCCTCCCTGTGTCAATTAATATTTAGGCACTGGGCTTCAGTGTTTCCGTATGGAACTATATCACTTTGGTGTAGCCTATCATAGTATAAATTAGTTAAATATATGCAGGTAGCATGCAAGCTAGTGGGTGTGACCAGTGTGGTGTGTACATGCTTAACAGGGAGCAATACAGCCAGATTTCTGCCCCGGCAAATTATCGATACAAAGCTCCTGCGACAGCACCGGCAGGAGACTCTCGTCTTTTGGGATCCTCTGGTTTGCTGTCCGAATAACACTACAGGTGATGGGAGCCTCAAGCCCTCCCAGGTACAGAGCAAGATAAGGCCTGCAGCTGCCACAGTCCCAGGGGTGCCCTAGTGCCAGCGCTGGGCTGAAGGAATGGCAGATCCCGAGCCATCTGCAGGGGGCAAGACACTGTGGTTTTTCTCATTACAGTTATATATTTTATTTCTAAAAGAGATTTGTTGGTGCTTGAACTTGGCTGAAGATTGACTGTGCAGCCAGGTGCTGTGGTTTCTCCCACCGGCACTGCTGTGTCTGCTGCTGATTTAACAGGGCACGTAAGGAAGCAGTTTTTTTCAGGGTTGCTCTTCGCTTTGGGAGGGCTGGAGGATGAAGGGCTTTACACGATAGAAAGACGGAAATAAACAGTTAGAAAAGGGAGAACAGTTATGATGTCAAAAAGCTGCGGAGGGTTTCAGTCGAGGAGACGAAACGGAACCGGGGGCAGGAGAAAGTGAAGGGAAATTTAAACGGGTTGCGATAATTCAGCTACCGAGCGAACGCCGCCTCCGAGCGGGCAGGCTTCCCCAAGGCCGCCGCCGGCCCGCGGCGCTCATCCCCGCGGCTCACCGGCTCCAGGCCGCGGCCCGGCTCCCGGGGCGCGGAACCGCCGGCCCTCCTCCGCTCCCCTCAGGGCCCCGACGCCGGCCCCAACGGTCCCCGCGCGGCCCGCCTCGCCCCGCGCCCGGCCTCTGACCCGCGCGGGCCGCCCCTGATTAGCCCGCTCCCGCCGGAGAGGGGGGCGCGACGCGGCCTGGCGGCCAATCAGCGGCCGGGGCTGCCCCGCTCCGCCCGCCCCCTCGGCGAGGCGGGCGCTGGCGGTGGGGGCTGCCGGGGCGCCGGGGGCGGCGCGGCGGGCAGCGGGCGCGGGCAGAGCCGCGGGCACCACCAGCGACGCCGCCGCCGCCAGCGCTGTCGGGCGGATCCGCGCTCGCCGCTTTCGCCGCGTGACTTTGGCAGCGCGCCGCGGGGACATTATGCCGAAGAGAAAGGTAACGCCGGGTCCCGCCTCGCCTCGTCCCCGGCCGCCCCGACCGCGGCACGGCGCTGCCTGTTGCGGGCCCCCCGCCTCCCCCCGCGGCCGCCGTCTCGGCTCGGCTCGGCTCTCCCGGGGCGGCGTCGCCCCCGGCGGAGGGGGAGGATGCAAAGGGGGGGGAACGAGGCGGCGGTCGCAACTCCCGGCCGGGGCGGGGGAGGCGGCGCGGCGCTGCGGGAGGAGTTTCCCGCTGCCAACTCCGGGAGGCGGGGGGCGAGCCGCGCTCGGAACGGGCCGCTCCCTTCGCACCTCCCCACGTACGCGCCCACCGCGGGGCCGTTCCCGCCCGCCCGGGGTCCCCCGGTCGCCCGCGGTCGCGGCTCCACGCCCCGGGGGCGGGCGGCAGGAGGCGCTTCCCGGGGAAGCGGCCCGGCGCCAGCCCGCCCCCCCCCCCTCCCGCTCTGGGGGCCCCGCCGGGGCTCACGGACTGCGAGGAGGGCGCCCGGGGGGACGGCCGCGCTGGGGTTCTCCTCGACGGCTCCTCCCCGTGGCGGGGGCTCGGCCGTGCGCGTCGTAGATAACTGCGGCCCTGCCTGTCGAGTGGGTCAGCCCGAGAGCTTTGTCGCGGATAGGGGTCCACGGATAGCCCTTCGGCCCGTCAGCACACCTCTAAATAAAGCTACAGGTTGATGATGCCTGCAGAGCCTTTCAGTTCTCCTTGTGTTGTGGGTGATGCTAGCGTGTGAGGCAGGCACCTGACATTCAGCCCCAAGTTAGCAGCCCGGTCCCAGCCGTGCCAGGGGGGCTGATCCCTGTGCCCCACCCCACCCTGAAGCTGGAGTACATGGGGCTTTCCTTCTGCCTTTCTGCCACTGCACCTTTGCATAGGCCTTGCATCCTTCTGCGCTTTCTGTACTGCTGCTCGTTGTAGGAAAAAGTTGAAGATGAGCCTGTGCCTATAGGGTGGCGCAGTGCAACTCTGAGAACCTTGCTGCCTTCCCACACTGTTTCCTTCGCCTGTGTGTGAGCTCACTGGTAGGGCTGCAGGCCGGCTGTTCTCAGAGTGAGCTGCTCCTGTAGGGTTTTATTGTCCACTGCGAAATGTTTGTTCAGAGAAACTTTGTCTGTGAGTAACAAGTCCAGGAGAATATGTCATTCTTAGAAGGCTATTAAAAAATTTTATGTGTGTGGTTGGAGTGATGGAGATGAAGCGTGTTCAGTAAATGTGAAGCTATATATAAAATATGGAGTTGGGTGAAGCAGTGGTTCCAGGAAGTGGACCTTTATTGCTTTTTGAGAGAAATGGAATTGCCATCAGTGTCCCGCAGTGGTCACTTCCATTCAGAGTAGCAGGGCAAGGGGCAGATGGCATGGTGAGAGCTGGGTATGGCATTGCCATGTATCCATGTGGGGACAGAGCCATTGCTGCCACTAGCAGCAAGTTCTAGTAAAGCACAGTTTTTAACTCATAAAGAGACTGCTAATCCCAATGGTTTTGTTAAGGAAGAAAACTCAAAAATAAACACGAGAAAATCTGTTATGGCGGTAAATGAATAATGCTGCAGAAGGGCATGCATCTGCCTGCTCCTGTTTTTGTGGATGCCTTAGTGACTTAAATGGCTACTCCTTCCTTTTTGCTTTTCTGTCCATCTCCAAATATTTTATCTCCTTGCAAACTTCAGTCAGCAGCTGCATCTCTGGGTGATGCTCGCTGTGAGCATGACGACTGGTGACAGCAAGTTGTCCCTGCTGGGAGGCTGTGGCATTGCGATGGGTGTTTCACAGGTCCGTGAGTTCATGGATGAAAGGAAAACCTTCCTGTATTCAAGTGGTGTAAATGCTGCTCTTGGACAGAAGAAGGTTGAATTCTGGACCCTTGCTGACACATTTCTGCACTCTGTGTGTGTTGTAATGGTGTGTTGGGATGTTGTATTTCACAAGAAGGATGGCACGTCGGTGTGGGATAAACCACAGTTCTTGTTGTGGTATCAGTAGCGTGAACACCCTGACATGGGTGGATGTGGTTTGTTTTGTTGCCTGTGCAACTGGAATCAGTTCTTGGGTCATATTGGAAACCTTCTTAACCTTGAAACTGTAGCTGTATCAGTAAAGATGGCTCTGCGTTAGCTGGGAAGAATGAACCGTAGAATCGCAGAATGGTTGGGTTGGAGGGACCTTAAAGGCCACCTGGTTCCAACCCTTTGCTATGGGCAGGGCTGCCATGCACCAGAGTGAGGAACTGTCCTTCACTCTTGTGAAGCTTTAATGTGTTTAGCAGAGAGACGAATGGTGCTTGCACCTCTAAGTGCACTGTTTATATGGGATGTCAGTAGGCCAAGTGGTTATGTGTCTCTTGGTTTGGGCCTGTTGGTTTGGGGCTGCACGGCAAAAGGATCCAGTTTGTTAATCCACTTGCAAGCACCATGACCTGTGCCTCGTATGTTGCTCTGAAAGCTCTTAGAGTTGAATGATGTGAGGACTTGATCCAACATTATTTGTTTTTTATAACATCTTTGAAGTTTGTTGTGGCTTCAGAGCAAATAAAAAGAAGTACTGGGATCTAATTCACACTTTTGTAACCTATCTGCTCCCTTGTAGCCAAGGATGTTAGCTTCTGAAGTGCAGTTGATGCTATGAAAACAGACAACATCTGGAGCAGGTTCCAGATCTGTTATGCAAACCTGTTTTCTCCAAAGTCAGTACATGTACCCAGCTGGTCTCTGTGCAAGGAAACTAGAACTTCTGAATGCTGTGCTTGGAATGCTGTTCCTGTAGTAGAAGTTGGAAGGTGCCGTACTTCATGCTTGTCCAGTGATAATGCATTTATTTGCGTGATCCCATTATATTCCCTTTTTGCAGGACTCTGACCTTACCAGTTTGTTCATCAACCAGGTGTCTCTTCAGTGTATTTTCTAATCCTTGCGTTTTGGTGCAGGTTCTCGCATACTAACCTATATAGAATGTTCCGAGTTGGAAGGGACCTGTAAGAATCATAAAGTGTGTATTTTCCTCTGGACCTTAACTCAGTTCTCCTTGTGAAATTCTTCTTGGTGTTAGAATTTGTTTCTGAAGTGTTGCAAATCTTCTAAGAGGAATGTAGTCCCTCTTCTGCTGATGGGGAAATGGAGCACAAAAGTAAGTGACCAATGGTCCCTTCATATTAGATGCTCAGTTTAAGATGTCTAAAGTGAAATGGCTACTTCCCCCTTAACAAACACTGCTTACGTGCTCTGGGTGATGCAGTTGTTCTCAAAACTTGTTTTTTTGCTTTGTGGCCTGCACAAAAACTGAGGAACTTGCACTTGATGTCTGGTTCTCTGAGATTTTATTGGAGCAACTTGTCTATGACTGAACACCAATCAGCTGATGAAGCCCAGCATTCTGCAATGCAACATGGTGTGTTTTCAGCTAAAGTTGTCTTCGTTTTGAAGCTGCTAAGTGGGGAAGAACCTCCAGTGGTGACAAAAGGATTTGCACCTTGCTGTCATCATCATCACTGGACTTGGAAAGCTCCTGGTCTGTAACTGAGGCCCTTGGTTCATCCTAGAATTCACCAACAGGACACAGAGACAGGGAAATGTGTGGCTTGTGTCATGCTCTGGAAGTGATTACAGACTGCAGGGACAAGGGGAATCAGCAGCAGATGCTCATGTCTTGGCTGCTGCCCGCTCCCCTTCTGCCCCTGTTCTCACTCCAGACTTCACCTCCACATTTTCCTTTCTCTCCAGACTGACTGCGTTTTCCTTTCTCCTTCTTCTACCTGGGGGCTAAGAGAAGTCAGAGCTCTGAAAAGGTGATTTCTTTTCCATTTCCATGTTAGATCAATCCTAGACCAGTAACTGCCAGAAGACAGGTGAGACAGCAGCAGAACGAGACCTTTTTCTGATCCCCTGGCTTTGGGCAACCCAAATTGAAAAATTCCTGCACACCAGCAGAGCCCTGGGGTGAGCTCCCACCTGTGGCCTCCTCTGCAGGGACAGGCCAAGTGCTTGCTGTGCAGTCAGAGGTGCACCTACACGCCACCAAGATGCAGAATGGAGGTGCCAGAGCATTTTAAAGGATTGCAGGATTCTTCTAATACAAGGGAAAAAAAGATCTTTTATAGCTTTTCAGTGTTAGGAGTTGTAGCACTTGTACTGAATTTGTAGCCACTGAAAATTTAAAACTTGATGTATTTGGAGCAAATTGCTGATTGGCCTGCTCCAGGTTTGACTGTCTCAAAGGGTCTAAAATTTCATATAAATAATTAGGCAAAAAAGAAATGTTTATGTCTGCCTATGGTACACTTAGATGGAATACAGTGTAGCAGTGTTGAGTAGCACTGAAAAAAAAAATAAAATATGCTTGAGTGAAGCTGCTGTGCCACATTGCAATAAATGATATTGCAGGGCTAATAAATACCTGCAACGTATATTTATCAATGATTTATTTAAAATAGCTTATAAAGAGATATATTAATGTAATTTTAACTATGATTGGGTTTTAGAGTTATGATGTTTATAAACTCATCAACCGAGGCTTTATAGATGTAAAATGTTTGATTGCTTTATACAATTCTGTAAAAATCTGACTCAGTAACAATTGGTGACAATGTATACAAATTTTCTTCTAGATTATGTTGAAATGCAACTGGAGTTAATGAATGAGCATCCTCAATGGTTTTAGATTGTCACTGAATTACCGATTAAAAGTCATGATGCTGCTCGGTGCATTGGAGCATGATCCCTGGTGAGGTGCTACCAGCAACACAGTCTACTTTGAACTCATCACCTTCCGGTTCAAAACCAACCAGATGCAAGTAATCTTTTTGTATGCAGGCATTTTAGGAAAATGCTTAATGAAAATAAAAAATAAGTTTGACATTGGTTCAGATTGACAGTGGAGATATTTGATGTTCTGGAAATATCAGCATTGCTTGATTTTCTAAAAAAAATAACCAAAAAACAAAAGTCCCATGTGTGTAACTGGAATGTAGCTGATATATGCTACATATATCAGCATATATGTGTAGTTTAATACTGCTTTTGTTCTATCTTGAAAAGCTTTAGCTTTCTCTACTGCTTTATACCAAGTAGTGACAACCTGTTAGAAAGGAGTAGTGCTGGGAGCAAGCTACTGACCACACTTAGAAGTAAGATCTTCTTAAATCAGTTTTATTGTCAGTGAAATGGGCAGTGTGGGACTTTATGGATCGGACCGTAGTTCAACAGATAGATCTCAGGTGGGCATATACAGACCAAAAGAAGCAATTCCAGGTTAGACCTGTGAGACATTGTATGCATTTGAGGTGTGTTTTTTGGCCAGAGCAATATGCCGATCTGGCACCAAGAGTGGAACTGGCTTCGTGGAAGGCAGGGTTGGCTGGGACAGGCAGAGCTCTCCCTAGTAGCAGTCAGTACAAATTCTGCCAGCCAGTATTCATCACACCGGCCTGGCTTGGGCTGTCTTCACAGTTCCTAACTCAGAGGGCAGTGAGGATTCCTTAATTCATTAGTTGGTACTCATCAGAACAACTCAGTGGTCAGATTGCACTGCTGTGGAAAAAGATGTGTCAAGCTCATTTGGTTATTTTTTCCCCTTGGTGACCAATTTTCAATTAATTGCTCCTGTAACTTGGAGGTACTGCTCCTGTCTTCTTATAGCAAGGAGTGCGTGTACTTGGTGACAGGGAAAGCTGCAAATATGAGAGGCAGTTCCCCAAGAGTGTTAGGGTCTGTCTGCTCTAAAAGATGGTGTATGTTCCTTCCCAGCAGCATCAGTTTCATGGGACTGCTTAGATGTGTCAGCTCTTCCCACTTAGCCTTCTTCCTTGTCCTAATGCTGACTTAGTGGTAGCAGAGGGCACTTCCATGGCTGGAAATGGAGTGTCTGTGACATTTATTTGTGTGCTGTTTGCTCCTCTCGAGTGGAGTTGAGGAGAGCTCCCAGTGCTTTCTTCGTACTGGGAGAACGTCCCTGCCTCTGCCACATCCTTCCTTTCTTATTCCAGCTGTCTCCCTCCTCTGGAATTTTTATCTTCGTTCATAACTGCTTTTAGGTTGTCTGTGGAGCTATTTTTCTATTGCAGTAGTGCAGTGCGTTGCAACTAACTCCACTGGAGCTCTTAATGGGATAGAAGAGCTTGGTGGATTGAAGGCATTGTACCAATCACATCTTCAGTGCCTGCCTTTTATCTGGGACCTGCTGCTCTCATCTCGGGGCTGGATGGTCCATGGCACCAGTTAGTTGCAGCTGCAAGAATGAGGGCTCTTCATCACAGTTACATCCTCTGGGAGGGGAGGCATGGTACACCTTCCTGTCATTCACAGTACTTCTCTTTGTCGGAGGTGTGGCTATTTTCAGGAATCAGTTGCATTGAAAATCGTGGAATATTTTATTTTTTAGAAGTACTCGGTGCTTTGCTTTGCAGATTTGATCAGTTTCGTTTAGATGGACTTCAAAGCCTCGTCTTTAAGGTTTTAAAAACTGTGCATGTAGGCTTGAGTCTATCAGCTTCATCTTGCTTGCAGAACTGGCAGCAGCTTTGAGAGGCCACAGAAATAATATTAGTGGTTGAATTTCATCCATCATATTCTTTGAATCTGCTTTTTTACTTTATGGTGGCAGTAATGTTGCTAAGCAAATATCGAGACAAGAATATCGGCTGTTTATGAGGGTGGATAGTGATAGGACAAGGGGGATGGTTTTAAACTGAGACAGGGGAGGTTTAGGTTAGATATTAGGAGGCAGTTTTTCACACAGAGGGTGGTGATGCACTGGAACAGATTGCCCAAGGAGGTTGTGGATGCCCCATCCTTGGAGGCATTGAAGGCCAGGCTGGATGTGGCTCTGGGCAGTCTGGTCTCGTGCTTGGAGACCCTGCACACAGCAGGAGAGTTGAAACTCAATGATCATTGTGGTCCTTTTCAACCCAGGCCTTTCTATGATTCTACGAATTTACTCACTGGCTATTAGAATTCTCAGCAGTGGAGTTGGAGGGAAATGGAATGACTTCAGATGTGCTCTCTTTGCTGCTCCTGTGGCTGATCTGCATTTTTCAAAACACGGCTAATTACTTCAGTGGCTGAGGAAGGAACTGTTGTAAATTACAGCACTGCTGTTAAAATCTGAGCTGCAACCCCTAGAAACTGCTGTTACTTCTTCACTCTGGTGTAGGCAGAAAATGTAATATTCAGAAAACTGGCTCCAAATGGCAAATGCAGAAGGAATTACTTATGTTTTCTTAAGTCGTTCGTCCCTTCCCAAATCACACAACTTTGGCAAGTAAATGGGGTAAAAAGCAAAAGCTGACTCAGTTGTAAGACCTTTAAAATGTTGCATCAAATTTCAGGGTGGCTTAAATTATGTTGGTCAGTCTTTTGTTATTCCCATTTTCTGTGGGAATAGCAAAACCACTACCTGCAATGAAGGTTAAGTACTTATTCTGGGTGGTTTTGGGTATCTAGAGGTATTCCAGGCCTGACTTTCTTTCTGTCTCTTCTGTCCACTGTGGAGGAGCATAAAGCTCACAGATTTTACTTGTTTAAAAATTAAGGAATGTAATAATGTGAGTTTGATTGTTGTTTTTTTTCCCCAATCCTACTGATTTTGATTATAACCAGGCTATATTCCTATACTTTCAGAGAATGTGTGAGAAAGTGATGAACATTTACTCTATTTGGCTCAAATTTCTAATCAACAAAAGAGATTTTGATCAGGAACTGTTTTTTGTTTTTGTTTTTTTTTTACTCCTTCCCCCCAGCTGCATATTGACAGCAGAGGACATTAATGGCCTTTTTTTTATATTTAAACTTTTTAATGCACTCTGTGTTTTCAGAACTTCATGACCTCGATGTTCTCCCCCAGAGGGTTAGAAAATGAAATATTCTGCTCTTAATAGGTACAGGTTATTCTGTAATGCTCCTTGAGAGAAAGGAATAAAACATTATGTAGACTGTATTTGTTTGTTCTTCTGGGGTTTTTTCTTTTTTTGCATCAGGAGTCTGTGTTTGATGTAGTACAGGTAGCAAAACAGAGTTCAGTAGTTCTGTATCTGGAGCAGGAGGGAGTTACTCTGCCATACATATTTTAAAATACTTCTAAATACTTGACAAACCTTAGGAACCTGCAGCTTCCAGCCTCTGTCTGCACAAAATAGAACTTATGTGTATATATATATGCACATATAAAATTTGCACACATGACACATGTATGTATAATTTATATGTACATATATTTATGTGTATTTATATGTGCACTTACATAAAAAATGTATACGTGTACCCACACCTCCGTAATGGAATCTGCATAGCAGAACTTAAAAAAAATACCAAAAGAATATACAGAAAAACCCCTCAGATTTTTGAAAGAGTACAAATCAGATACTAGTTTTGATAATTATTTTAAAAGTGCAGCTGCTAGCCAAATGTATTCTATGCTTCGTACATGATTGGTCAGAGTTACTTGATTATAACATTAGTGTCATAGTTGTGTTTGGTTTTTTGTGTGTGTTGTGGCTTTTTTGTTGTTTGTTTGTTTGTGGTTTTTTTTGTTTTTTTTTGTGTTTTTTTTTTGGTTTCTGGATAAACCATGGCCAGGCTTTTTGTAGGGCAAAACAAAAGTGTTAGAAGGAGTGTACTACTTGATGTCTTCGGGCATTTAATAGGGTGAGATAATTCCACTTGCGGAGTTCATTCTTATTGCCTTGGCAGCAAGCACGGTTCTATCAGCTGAAAACAAATCAAAGAACCAGCTATAAACAAAGGTCAGTGATAAGATGCTGCAGGAGCTGAGTGAGGAAACAATGGTTAGAAGGGTGGTGTGGGAGTTGGTTGGCGTTGAATTAGTCAACACGCAGAGCATTCCTTAATCTAAACCAAGAAATAAACTGCATTTTAATTACATTTGTGAAATGGCATAAAATTTAGAACTGCTGCGAAGATGGAAATAATTAGAAGATCTTGCATGTATGGGTAAAGGGTTCATTGAATTGAATTTAGTCTAATGCGGAGCTCTATTCACAGGGAAGGAAGGGAAGGGAAATGTTAGAATAACAGTACTGTAAAACCTGACAAAGACTTAGGACTCGATATGTTGCCTTTTCCTGCTGCTGTCATTTTGCTGCAAGCTTTTATCTTGTTTTGGTGGATGAAAAGAGTTGTTGGAGGAACAACCAAAGCATTACGTCATGGAAATCGCAGCTGGGATGGTGAGCCAGGAAAGTATCTCCAGGCAGTCCCATCGCGGGCGGCGTATTGCGGTGTGGCTGAGCAGAACAGATTGCGAGGAGGGGAGGAACTGCTGTGGAGAGTGCTCATCTGCTAGGACAGTTAGGGCTTGCTGCCGTCCTAACTTCTTAATGTGGTGGTTGTTGTGAAATTGGTATCTACTTTTTGCAAGGATATGAGAGGACTAATTCCTGTCCCACCAGAGCTGAAGTGTTAAGTGTCGGCTAGTAATACGATCCTTCAGAGAATGAGTGATCTATTTCATTTTACAAGCAACCTGCTGCACCAACTGTTACTTCTCATGTACTTGTGCTCTTCATGCTTTTAGTATGCTCCCTTATGATAGTGCAATCCACTGTCTGCAGAATATTTATCCTGAAGCTGGTCACTGCAGGTTCAGACCTGTGCCTTTGTATCTCTCAAATAGGTTTGATTAACTGTAATCCTTTGGGTAATTGTGCTTACGTTAAATCACGCTTATATTGCAGGGCTTTGATAGAGAAATTGACACTTTGTTGTTTGCTTGTTTGTTTTTTTTTTCTTTTGTCGTACATCTCTACCAGGTAATCTGGCCTTCAGAACAAAATGAGAAGGAAACTTGCTTGCTTGTTCTACGAAGTGTTTTCTCAAAAAGGTTATCTAGTTTCCTGTTCTCAACAGTTCTGTAATGGTGCTGGGACTGCAGTTGCCACAGCATTGTCCTGCTGCGTGGAGACACCAGATCTTGGGTTTACCTCACAGCTGTTGAAATAAATACGAGAACTGTGTATGGAAACAATCTCAAAATCAATATTCCCTTTTTTTAATGCTGTGTTAATCTATTAATATTGAGTCCTCTCAATATGGTTTTCTAGATTGTCCCAGAAAAAGAAAAGGAGGGGAAAAAAAAAAAGCCCTGTAACAACTGATTGAAACAACTGATTGCTAATAGGCAGGGGGAATCTGGCCTGTAGCCCTTCATGTTAGCTGTGTGGTATAGAAGTTATGCAGATCTGACAGATCTATTGAAGCTTAGCTGCAGCTCAATTTGCAATCGTATTGCCAGTGTGTAGTGCAAATGGAGGCATGACACAATGTGTGGTCATCTGAACCTAAAACTTGCTGTTGGATTAAATGTCAGAAGCATATTTATAGTTCTCCAGTCAGCTCCTTTGCTGTGCCTTCTGTGTAACTGCCTGGAAAAAAAAAAAAAAAAGAAAAAAAAAGAAAAAACAATAGCAACCAGCACTATTATCTGTATCCTTATCTGTAGTTTCTTTTTCTGTCTGTCTGTCTCGTCTCTTGTAGGCAGCCATGCAGCATCAGGCATGGCAGGCCTATAGAGGCTGCTTCCAGTATAATGCAGGCATGTTGTGCCCTTCCCTGTGGTGCAGTGCCAGCACTGGTCCTTCATTTTGCAGCACCAGACTTGCAGTGTGCACAGTCCTGCCCCAGCTGGCTTACAGTGCAAGGCACAGAACCAGGGTGTGCTTAATGTGAGCAGGTGTCACGTGGGACATGGTGAGCCGTGGCGTTACCTCATGTGGGACAACCTGCCAAGAAGATGGGTTTCATAGTAAGTCTGACTGCTTTGAGCCCAGAGTTCCTCCAGTAATTTGTCACCAGAGCAGAGGATGAGGAAGGGTTTCCGTGGAAGAGCTGGGGATGAAGACTTGAAGGTTTTGATGGTTTCTACATAAAAGTCCTGAGAGTTCCAAATAGGTGTGCAGGCTGCTGCTGCCTCTGGCATGCCATGTTCTCTGGGAGCCATGCCTGGCCCAGATACGTGTGTGTGCAAATCTCTGATCCCTGGGAAGAGGAGAAAGTGCTGCAGAAACCTGCATGGAAATCCACGTCAGCCAAGATTTGCTGGAGCCTCTTAATAGAACTCACAGAAGGGAAAACAAATTCCTTTTCCTCCTTTAACTAATATATCATAGCCTGACAAGTTTTTGGTGCTCTGTCTACATGAAGAGTCCCTGGCCGCAATTGCCCCATGCCGCTTCATTCCTGCCTGCTGTGCTGGCTCAATTGTTTGTGCAGCTGTGCAGTCAGATGGTTCTGCTGGAGCCAGGGAAGGCTATAGATCTATAATCTGCAAATGGATTTATAAGATTTATACACTTGTTTAACAGCAGCAGGCTGTTTTTCAACAAGATCAGTTGCCCTCCTTGCGACATGGTCTCCCTTGCAGTTCTGTGGCCTGCTGGGGAACCAAGGCATGGAGCACACATGGCCTACGACACCTGGCTTGTAGTGATTGCAATGGGAAGAGACTGGCTGTGGGATGAAATGAGAGTGTGGTACAGCTCCTGTCTGCCTGCCACACCTTGGAGATGGTCACAGGACACATCCCGCTGGGGAGAGAAATGTTAGGCCTTCATAACTGAAGGCTCGGGGGACACCTGGTAATGGCCTTCCTATACCTAAAGGGAGCTTGTAAGCAGGAAGGCAATCAACTTTCTGCATGGGTAGATAGTGGTAGGACAAGGGGAATGGTTTTAAACTAAAATCTAGGTTAGATATCAGGGAGAAATTTTTCACTTAAGGAGTGGTGAGGCACAGCTGTCCAGACAGCTGTGGGTGCCCCATCACTGGAGGTGCTCAAGGGCAGGGTGATACCCTGGGCAGCCAAGCTGATGGGGGGGGCAGCCCTGCCCACAGCAGGGGGTTGGAACTGGTTGGGCTTTGAAGTCCCTTCCAATCTAAGCCATTCTGTGATTCTATGATTCCATTCTGTGAACTACTCTCGGATTTTCTTGCTCAGGAAGAACTAATTAACTAACCTAATTGGGCTAGGTTAGGTAATGTATCATACTAGTGTACAGTGGTTGTGGTTCCATTAACAGTGTTTTAATAAAACTTCAAATTTGTTCTGTGGTTAGCTTTGTGAACGGTTTTAAAATCTGTTGTCAAGCAGTAATACTGACATCTAAAAACAGACTGCTCTGTCTGTCAGAAGCATAGGCATGGTTTCAAACTAAAAGAGGGCAGATTTACAGTGGATAGAAGAAAGAAGTTTTCTACAGTAAGGGTGTGAGGCACTGGCACAGGTTGCAATGAGAGGTGGTAGATGCCCCATCCCTGGAAACATTCAAGGTCAGGCTGGATGGGGTTCTGAGATCCTGATGGAGCTGAGGGGGTCCCTGTTCATTGTAGAGGAGTTGGACTGGGTGACCTTTAAAATTCCTTCCAACTCAGATGATTCTGTGAATCTATGGCTTTCATTAGCACTGAAACAATTGAGTAAACTACAGTGTGCTAACTATACAGTGTTCAGGGTCAGGATTTGTTCCTGGCCATCACTGCAAGGCTGCTGGCATGTGGCAGGCTGTATGTGAAGATTTATCCTTGTTTCAAAGCTCCGAGGTTCCTAAAGTGAAACAGTGTAAGCCAGCCTGGTGGTGGAGTGGGAGTTGGTTCAATTTACAGTGAGATTTTAGCCTGGCTTCCAAGATAAATGAATTGTGCTGTCTTGCTGTCCCTACCCCTATAAACTGTGAGCCCCTTGGTCACTGTGAGGGGATTGTAAAACTTGTGAGAGTTTCTATACAAATAAGTGCTTAGCACAGGAACGATGCTATGTGAGTTCCCTCTAATGGAAAGGATGCAGAGTAAGTTTGTTAGACTTGACAAAATTCATATGGGAGAAGCAGGTGTTCTGAATCCATGAGCTAGAGAAAGGCTGTGCTCAAAGCCTGCACCATATTGTGTGCTGAAGAGGGAAGTTGTAGGAACGAGGCTCGCTGATCGTGGAGCTGCTCGGTTTTGTCTTTTGTACTCCCAGCCCCACACTGTCAGGCGGCAGCAGCTCTTTCATGACTGAACGGAGACGCTTTGAGGAATGCAGCCCCGGAGCAGCCCTGCAGGAGGCTGGCGAGGCTGCATGGCGCAGGGAGCAGCCAGCCAGGCTCCATTTTGGATGCCGGGCTGTTGCTATTCTGAGTTGTGCTGCCCTGCTCACGCAGCTTAACTTCCCGCTGTGTTCCAGCTACTTAGATGGTTGCTCCTAGGCTTTTTTTAAACCAGCTGCTTTTGTGGCACGCTTCGTTTCTGTCAGGAGTGCTCAGCAACAAAGCCACGTTCTGTTTTCTGGTGGGGAGCTGAAAATATCGTTCTGTAAGGATGTTAGCACCCAGTGACAGAAGGCAGTGGTCAGCTGCTGCAAACTCCGTGTGTGTGGCTGAGGAATTCCATGTCAAAACCTGAGGGCAGCTTGGGGCAGGTTTGGTTTCAAAGGAGGATGGAGAAGATAACTGAACTGCTTCTTTACTGATTGGAACACAGAACAGCCACCACAGTGCCTTCTCTGCTGCCTGTTAAATGCCTTTAACCACATGCCTTCATTGTAGTTCTCCAGCTGCTGCTGTTTGCTGTATTCCCATGAATTGCTTGCATCTAGGTGGAAACCATGTTGTTTGCAAAATGTAAAATAATGTAGCTTGAGTTGTAAATAACATAAGCTGGATTTTTAGCAATGTTTCTCTGGTACCTTTGGCAGACAAACATTAGATCGATCAGGCTGAGGCTTTGCTCCTGTGAAGAAAGCTTGTTCCTCGCTTTCCTGCTGAGGTCTTGGTGGTTTACTGATTTTTACCGTTTTGATGGGAGAGATGAGATGAGGGGAAGATACTGTTACAGCTTCCAGCTGAGCACGCCCGAGGCACAAAAAGAGTAAAGGAGATAAATAAATCACTCATTCCAGTAATGCTGGGGTTTTCTGGTTCACCTCATTTCATTACTACTAAAGTTGGTATTTGGAAAGGAACATGTTAAGTTTCTTGGGGACTTCTAAAGCCCTTAGTAGAGCAAACCTCAGGTTTCTAGTCCGCACTTGCTGTGCTTTCAAGCACTGATGAGGTGGGACTCCCATTGCAGCCTGCAGATGTTGTAGTTAATTGGCTGGAGGGATTATTGAAGGATGATGGTACGGATGCATGATCTGATGCCTACAATCCTGGTGCTCAGTCCTCGTATTCCTGGATGAAGGTATTCTATCCTCATATTCTAGAAATGACATTGGTACGATGCTGCTTGCACCAGCCCTCCTTAAGTTGCTGCAATGTATAGAAAGAAGAATCTTCACCATAATCTTTGTTTGCTGTTGCTTGGATGTTTTTAATTCTGTAGTAAAAGCACTGACTTAATATTTTCTTTCAGTCTCCAGAGGGTGCTGAAGGCAAGGATGCAGCAAAAGTAACTAAACAAGAGGCAAGTATATTTCCTTTTCTGTTTGTTTGTTTGTTTTAATTCATTAAGGCATGTGTTTATTTAACTGGAGATCTGCAGCCTTGCATATCAGAAGACTGCATGTTGCTCTGCCACTCTAGCAAGGTGATTTCAGTGGGAGTAAAGGCAGTTTGCTTAAAACTAGAAGTCAGCCGCATTTGTAGCTTATATAGTGTGAATTGGTTTTGGTGTGCTGAGGATTCTTTCAGCTTAGTGATGCACAAAATAAATTTAGATCTTTTCTAGGCAAGCTTTGGTAAGGCAGCAGCATAGGATGTCACTGCATGGAACTGTGTGTCACTCTCTCCAGCAATCTGGCAAGTGGGGTTAATGCACACACCTCAGCCACACTACTTCCAGACTTGAGTGACTGATAAAAGGGTGTCTTGAGTTAAGATACTGTGCCCTGAACAGGAGCAGCTGATGCATTTATGTGCTTTCTTTGTCTGAATTTCTCTTAAGGGCACAGTAACTTCTGTCAGGAAAGGAAAGGAGACAGCAGGTGGTATATTGACCACTACAGTAAGCTGTGCTGGAGCTTGTCTGCCATGGGAATGTAAAAAGAGAGGCAGAGGGGAATGAGGATTTGTTTTCCTGGGTTGTCATCTTTTGTAGCAGACCAAGTTAAATCAAGACCTTGAGAAGAATGGGTGAATGTTCAAATGAATCAGTTCTTGTAAATATTTGGGCATACTCATACAGGAAAGAAAGACTGATGAAAGTTTACTTTGTGTGGTTTGCAAAATTGGTAGTCGGTCAGTTAGCAGGAAAAGATGGTGCCAGGAAGATGTCAAAATATTTCAAAAGATGGCAGCGCTTTAAATGAGCTCCTGAGGAAAAAAAAATAGTTGAGACAAAAGGAGGCCTGGGAGGAGTTGATTTTTGGTACCTCAGTATCTTCCTTCAGAATTTCCTATGGAACCAGTTAGTTGGTTTTCGCTTTGTGTGGTGGCTTTTTGTTTTTTGGTTTTTTTTTTGCAAAACATGGGAAGGCCAACCAAATCATGATAAAAATATAATCCTTTTTGCACCAAATTAGTGTTTTTCTCTGTACAGTTTTATATATAATTTCTTCAAGGGACAGAAGAGTTAAACATGTAGGATGAAACTTGGTTATAGATTGACATTGCTACGTGCCATACTTGTCCTTAATATTTTTCTAGATCAATAGTATCAGTAACTACAGCTAAATTCCTTATAGGCTGCTCAGCCACGCATAAATGGGAAGTATGTAGTATAAAAATTGTGCCAGGTATCTGACCACAATAATAAAAGTGGCAGTGGGTTGTTCAGGAAGACCAGAGAGGCTTTGAAGACAGAATTGGTGTTAATGGAGGTGTATGGTAACTGTTGAGTCACAGCTTGATCTACTGATGGAGCACCTGGAGAAAGGACTTGGTCAGCCCTGGGAGCACAGATGAAGGCAATTCAGCTGTGAGACTAGAAGGGGTGAAGCCTGGCTGCACCTCTCTTAGGCCTCTTTTAAGGGCTGAGTGCCACTGTGGAAGGATCTCTGGTTAGAGATCCCTCCCTTGTGGAGTTCTCTGTGAGCCTGGATCTTTGGAGATGGGTGAGCTTTCCTTTCCTGTTCTTTCTTTTGCCATTCCACTCCTGTATTGCCTTTCCACTGTGCTAGTCTGTCTGACTGTAACAGGAGGTTTTGTTTACCCCTCAGATATTTGGTAACAGGTATAGGGTGGCATTGCAAAAACAAACAAACAGAACAACACAACAACAACAACCCATAACAAAGAAAAAGTTAAAACTGTAAGTGCTTGCTGCCTGGAGGAACAAAACAAAGGGCTGATGAAAGGGTGATCAGCTCTTTCCAGTGCCTTCTGTGGGGTTGTAGGAATTAGTTGTCAGAAAGCTAACCTGTGATTGTTCTTTATCCTGGCAGGAATGTAAATCCAAGTAAACTCTACAAATTCATCAAGAAAAGGAATTTTATTAAAATTGGTGACCTGTTAAAAGGAGCAGCTAAAATGTTGAATGGTTCCAGGTGGCAGAGGAGCTACATGATACACCATACTAAAGGCTCAGAGAAACATATGCCATTTTTCAAAAACCGTCCCACCCATTGAAATGACTGAATGGCAAAATAAAGGGAATGTGTTATATTTTTTTTAAAGGTGTTTTTGTAGAGATGGATAATCATGAACTAATTCTCCAGCAGGCCAGTCAGAAGCTGAAATACGGTAATGAAGTTCTGACTGTGGAAGGTTCTTACAGAGGTTCTTGCAGTTTCCCACATAATATTTGGAGGATGTTGTTAAGGAGAGGGAGATGTAGGCAGGCCAGCTGTATTCACCAGCAGCCCAGCTATGGAGTTGCCAAACTGTTACGTGCAAGACATAATTTAGTGCTTGCATTGGCCCCAATACCAGGGTAACTGGAAGTGATGAAATGCTCCCAGTACTTTAGATAAGGGATTCTGGAAAACAAAGACTGTAAATCTGAATTGGGAAACTAGTAAATAAAAAAGTAGAATGAGTACATGTGGGTGAATGTATAATGGGAGAGTCAATGCAGGTTTTGCAGAGAGAAGTGCTACTTCATGTAGCTGAATTGTATGTAAAAGACAACAGGTGTATGAATGCTCTGTCAGCCAATGTGCCATCTTACTTGCATGCGAAGAGCACGTTTGGATAAGGCTCCCCAAACAGGTTCCTAAAGGAAATGAGCTTGCGTGGATTAAATGGAAGCCCTAAACAACTGATAGCAGATGAAGGTAGAAGAGATAGGGAAGTAGTAGTTAATTTTCATAATGAAGGAGAATTATTGGTGGGGTATTGAGGACATATGTATTTGGGCTTGTGTTGCTGAGTATATTCATTATGTGATTCTAGGAGAACAGGTGATGGAGAAATGACAAAGTTTGCTGAAGCTTATGAAAAATTATCAGGGTGGTCAGAAGTGAGGAAGTCTGAGAATTATGTTATCTCACTGATAACATGGGATAAAATATGAGTCAAATTCAATGTGGAGAAATGCAAATTAAAACAGGGAAAGCTGTTAGTGAGTGTCACCAAATCAGCTATTGGAGAGATTGTAGAGTCACTCTTAATAGTTATTAGAAAATGCCCACTTTTCTAGCCAAAAGGTAAATGGAATGTGGGGACAGTAATAGAGGACAGAGTGGGAAACGTATCACAGTGGGCACCCAAAGGGGAACTACCAAATGAAGTTCTCTTGGCTCTTCTTTAAAAAGGATAGAAGGAAAATCATATGAAGGATAGTGGCACGTAGAGGGGGGTGCAGAAAAAGCCTTCCAGTGGAATCCAGCAGACTCCAGATTCTTGACTTAGCATATGCCATGTGATAAAGTCATCAGTCATGCGGAGAAAGGCAGGGAATAACCCAGGAGCAGGAGGAATGTAGTGAAGCTGAGAGGCAGCAAGCTTAAGAGAAAGGCAATGAGGGGAGGAGGTTTTTCTTTTCCACACAGCATATACTTGCCTTATGGAACACATTACCACAGAATGTTATGGAAACTGAGTGTAAATGAGTTCACTAGGTTATTAGACAAATGTATGAGGAAAAAAAAAGTCCCTTGGGGGCTGTTAAACACATAATGTGTATAAAATATCCAGGTTGGAAAGTCTGCAAGGTGGATTGCCAGAACCTGAAGCAACAGGAAAGTGCGAAGTGTTGTTTTGTGTCTGCTCCATTTCATAGACAATTTCCATGGATGTTTGCTGGTGTCATATAGAGCGTGCTGGTTGTTTCTGTCCTGGTAGGACTGTTTGAAGGGGGAAATTCCAGAAGCACATTGCAATGTTGCCTTTGCTGACCTGACTGCAGTTACTTCCTTGTAGTCAGAAAGAATAACATATGTACCGACTGAATAGGAATTAAAATGACTTACTGGTCAGGCATTTTTAAGGAACTGGGGGGGAGGAGGGTGTGTTGTGCTGAGTTCCTTGTGATGATACAAATCGGATATAAAGCCAATCATGAAACTTAAACAGTTGGGGTTATGCAAAGTGTTATAATTAATCTGAAGCAATATATTGCCCTTGAAAGATTAAATGCTAGCATCACAATTCAATGCCTAAACATTGAGGGATAGAAATAGTTGATTGTGAAAACTTATTTGTAGAAGGTACCTCGAGCTGGGAGTTCTTTGATTACCAGACCAATTGAAATGCTTTAACTTGTTCTCAGAATAGTGTTAGTTTGCTTAACCAGCAGTCAATATTCTAAATTGCCAGGAAAAGAGAGGATTGCATTTTTTTTGTTAATGTTGCCTACATATTCGATGGCTGAAAATATTTCTAGGTGTTCTTTGATAAGACTTCTATTTTCTTGAACTCAGATCTGAACTTTTCACTACTACTTTCCATGAAGGATAATTAAATGGCTTCAATGAATACAAGTTACTGCATTCTTTGGATATTAACAACAGCTTTTTTTCTTTTCTGAGTTAGGTGGAACTGTGGCTTTTTTTTGTTTTGTTTTGTTTTCAGCTCAACTTAAATGCTTAGCATGTGATTAAAAAAGTGGTTTTGATTTACTTTTTTCAGCTGTGTTATGCTGGATATTTGTTACAAGGGAATTGTCTCTATTTTCATTACAAATGAGATTCCAGTTTATGACATAGGCCAGACCTTAATGGTGTTTGCAAATCATGCCATGTAATTGGATTGTGGGTTCTTCATCTGTTTTAGTGAATACAAAAAATACTGTTAGCAGACTACTTAGCTTACAAGCATTTCTAAGACCTATCTAATATTCAATAAACTTATGAGAAAGGAAGTAAAGTTTAGTAAGGAAGGTGATGATGAAAGGTAGAAGAAAAGTAATGTATTTGACTGACTTCTTTCCTTTTTGAAATTATATTTAAGTAAAGGAAATCATGTCTGTGGAGCTGCCCTGGTATGCCTGACTCTTGAATTGAGTGTGGGGGGCAGCTGTGGAAATGAGGGGCCCCTCAGTTTCATGTTTTGGAATTTTCTCACTTCCTTTAGGGAAGGATGTTATCTTTATTGCGCTGTTTATCAGATAGCGTTTCTTACTGGCCATGACAAATTAACAGATTAAAGGACCATCATTCTAAATATTTAAGAAATAGAAGTATTTTTTGAGAAAGGTTCAGTGTGCAGGTAGTCAAGCTTGCTGTATTTTTTGAACATTTCCTAGAGCAGCAGTGGACTCGGAAGTACTCGTGAAACAGGGAGAAAGTAGTGTTTGACCATATTGAGAGTAGACTTTGACATCAGTAATGAATTTTTTTTCACAAATTACAGTTTCCGCATCACTCAACTCTTAAAAATGTCCCTCCAAGATGAGGAAACCCTGAGTTGCATTTAGCAATAGATACCTATTTTGGTAGGGACTTATTTTACGCTGTCATCAAGAAACAACTGATAACGGTGTTGCTTTGAACACCATTTGCTGTGTATGTCTATAAAGATGCCTTCTCCTTTTTTTCCTTTCTGTAGCCCACGAGACGATCAGCAAGATTGTCAGCTGTAAGTATGTGTAACAGCCCTTGGTGTATGCTTTTCTAGGCACGTGTTTTCTCAGACAAAACAGGTTTGTTATATTTTGCTTGATTCCATTTTTATTCTTGCTGAGGGGTGTTTAAGAACTCTAGAGCTCAATATAATTTATTTTCTTAATTTCAGGAGGTTATTCTTTCCTGGCTCAGTGCAATGCTATCTGTTGCATGTGATGTTGACTTAATAGTATTTTGCAGGCTGATGTTAGCTGTAGAAGTAGAACTTCTCTGTGAAAGGGGAAGGACTGTCCTTTCAGGGTTTAGTTTGATGCTGCCACTAGTGTTTGGGTTTAGTTCCTTTTCTCTGTTGCAGTGTATCTGATGGGCTTCTTAAAAATAGTTATTTGTAATCTCCACATTCAAGTTTGACTTAGAATGACCCTCAAATTGCCTCCTCGATGAGTGAGCTAATGAAAATAGATGTGTGTACAATGATGAGGTACATTAATTTTTTTCATCTTTTTTTGGTGCGTGGTAAGGAGTGGGACATAAGGGGGAAAGGTGAGGTGTGGGGAAGCTGCTGAGCGGAGGTTGGGTGGTTGCCTCCTGGTGATATATCTGACGCATTGTGCAACTAAAAATGTTTTTTAGAAACCTGCTCCACCAAAACCTGAACCCAAGCCAAGGAAAACCACTAAGGTAAATACTCTTCTTTTTAACTACCATCATTGTAGCCAATAACAAGCAAGTACACTCCCTCTTTGCATTGCAAACAGTTGAATTCACAGAGCACTTGCAAGAGGCATCAACTCGCCCGTCCTCCTCCCAGTTCTCCCCTCAAAAAAGAAAAAAACAAATTAGATCATTCTTTTCTTTTGGTTCCACCCCTTCCTGGCCTCATTACTGGCCTCAACAAAACGTCTTGCCTGTTTGATATGCAGACTATGTTAGTTTGTAGTGACTTCTTAGTTTAAGAAAAATCTTCACCTTTCCTATACCTTTCCTGAAATTTACAGGTTTGGTTTCTACAATAGAATTTGAGATTACTCTGTACTGTTCTGTTTTGCTGTCAAGAGGGGCAGTACTTCATTTCATAGTGAGACACTGTTATCTCTTCTTGAAGCCTGACTATTGCTGAGAATGCACAATTATAATTAAAGGTGAAATTAAATACATTTAAATTGAATGGCTTGGGTTTTCTAGGCCAGTTACAGTCAAATTAAAATCTTATTAGTGTCTGAAATACCTTTTCAAGATTCTGCATGTAAATCATGTGCTTCAGAAACTGTAGATCTATTTGCGCCCGAGAGGAATGCTAAGTAAGAACAATTGCTTTATCATAAAGAAGCATACTGCTGGAAACTCAATCTGGCTCTCCTCACACTCACATTTTTCAAGTCCCTGCATTGGTATCTCAACTGGGGAAGTATCAGAATACGGAGTGAATGTGTAGAAGTAAAACTCCACAACTCTGAGCGCATTATAATTTATCACCTGAAAGTCTCTTGAGCTTCCCTCTTCTCTCTTTAATAGAGTATTAATGAAGAAGGGAGTGCATAGGTTCTGTATCTTCCAGTACATGTTGTGTGTGCGCTGAGCATGGTGGTATGGAGTCTGTTGAGGCTGCATTAGAGAAATCTGAGATATATTTCAGGTGAATGGAGTCCTTTCTGACATAATTCTGGGTAAGGTTTTAATGCGGTAGTCTGAATTTTTCTAAGTTGAAACTGGATCCCATTTTAAGGAATCTATTAATCTTAGTCTCTTTAACAAAAAAGCAGCAGATTTGTACTCTGAGCCTGCTAATAAGCAACCAAACATAATAAAGATTCAGGATTCCTTTTATTGTTCAAAGGTTGAATATAATGAATTTACTAAGTCCTCAGCTCGTTCCTTCATAGCTGAAGATTTAGAACGATGCTCACAGCACCAGTAGGCATCTCAGACAGGCATTACAGCTGCTGTGTGTCATTGAAGCTCAAGAGAGAACATAGTGGTTCAGGCTGCCCAGTAACTAGGATTAAGAACATCCCTTCTTGCCTGCCCCACTCTTCTACAGGGATCTTTGAGGAAAGATAGTCAGTGTTTGATTCAAAAATACCCCTGCTCCCAGCTACTGCTGCCATTTTGCATGGATAATCTGAAGAGAATGATGCCACGGAAAACTTCCACAGCTTTTATCCAACTACTTCAAATCCCAACGTGAAGTATTAAACAAACTAGCATTTAAATTTTTATCTCATTGCGCTTGGAATCCTTAATGTGTGTCTTTATGTTCTCAGATCACAAATGTAAATGCATACCTAGAGCAAGGAATTAAAAAATAAAAAAAAGAGTTCTGTGGTAGAATAGTTTACTAAAAGCATATCTCCAAATGAAAATAGCAGTCACCATCCCTGGAGGTGTTGAAGTGTTACATAGAAGAGGCAGTGGGGGACATGGTTCAGTGGCACGGTGGGGATGGGTTGATGGTTGGAGTAGATGATCATTAAGGTCTTTTCCAACCTTAATGATTCTGTACTGTGATTCTGTGAAACTGTAGATGGTTCCCTTCAGTAAATTCTCTGCTTTGTGTTGTTGCAGATAAAATTCTATCAGTGCTTGCCTTCCTAATGTGTTGGTTGGTTCTCACATGGGCATGAAATGCTTATCACAGATGTTATCAGACTAACAAAAGGACAACCAACGAAAATGCTTGTTTTTTTTTTTTTAAATCCAATTTATTATTTCATGTGAATCAAAAGCATAATGTTGTTACACGTGCAGCATGGTGTTTGTGCTTGACTGAATAACAGTGGTATAGTTCCATATTACCATCCTTGGATTTGCTTATAGCTATACATACAGAGTATATATCAGTATACATAGCTCTGTATATATAGCTCAACCAAAGTAGTCTGAGGGTTTTTTGTGACCCTGTGAGTTATCAGAAGCAGTAAGGAAGCATGCATCAGCACATTTTTTCCAAAAAAAAATTCAGGAATCTGTATAACTTTGGTGGTATAAATATTCCAGGCAGCTTTCACCTGGTTTTGTTTCAGTCCAGCACATGCAGGTTGCTAAAATTTGTTTCTTAGTTGGTAAGAATGATGTAGGTGAGCTGTCTACTCATGCAGTGTCTGTGCCCATATTTGTAATCTTCTGTCAGAAGGAACCTGGAACAAAGGCCAACAAAGGTGCTAAAGGGAAGAAGGATGAAAAGCAAGAAGCTGCAAAGGAAGGTACTACACCATCTGAAAATGGTGAAAATAAAGCTGAAGAGGTACTTTCCACACATACCTCCTGCTGATTGAATCAGTGCTTTTTTAATTATTCAGCCTTTCAGACATTGATAGCGTGTTCATAATGTTTCTTTTTATTGCCCATAATGTTACTGCAGATTCGCATCTCTCGCTCAACTGTTAGTGTTTCAACATCCAGAGGTGCCCCACCCTGCACACTGTCAGTAAAAGGGCAGATTGAAACAGTGAAAGTTGAGGGTACGGTAGAGCATTCTACTTGTGTGCAGTGAATAGGAACAGATAGTAGTGTGGTGCTTTTCAGTATGAACCGTGGAAGCTGGCAGGTAAGGCTCATATTGCTTTTGAAAAGCTGGGTCCAACGAATTAAGAAGAGTGTGTGAATGTACCTGTTTTGTTTGTGTAAATGTAATGTTGAAGTAGGTTTGAAACCGAGCTGTTACAAGTGAGAAATGGAAGGAGTAAAGATAGCGTGGGTGTTTATAGACATGATGGCAATTTACCGTAGTAATTAATTCCTTTCTCTCTTCTCTGCAGGCTCAGAAAACTGAATCTGTAGGTGACAAGAATGAATGAAATATCACGAAAATTGGGGTTGATTTTATGTACCTCTTGGACAACTTTTAAAAGATATTTTTATCAAGTATTTTGTAAATGCTAATTTTTTTAGGACTATGATAGTTGACATATTAAACTGTATATGAACATTTCCCTTCTCATAACAGTGCTTTTAGAAATTCCCGTTGTTGCCAAGTAATATAAATATCAACTTAATATTGCAAGGTATGTGTAAAATTGGATCGGCATTCCATACACTTGCTTTAAGAAATTAAGTCTTGTGCATATGGTGATGTTTTTACTGTGCGTATTTGAATTTTTCATGCAGTTTTTCTAGAGCAATAATCAGTGGTGCTTTTGTACTTAGGGTTTATGTGATTTTAATGAAACATGGATAGATGTGGCCACCTGCTGACTATTTTGGGTTCTTTTAATGGATTAAAATAAAAGGTCTCTTTGCCTGCAAAACTACAGCTTCCTAATGTTTTCTCTAAATCTGAGGAATGCCTTACTCATATTTTCAGCCATTAGAAGGAAGGCTCAACGGTAGAGCAATGATAGTTTTGCATGCAATCTGTTTGATTTCTCTTTTTTCGCTCATGTCTGATTGGAAATAAAAAATACCCATGCAGGAATAGCAGGTTGGGATTCTCAGTGGCCCACAGCTTAAATGACTTGCAGTTATACGTTCTTCAGAAGCTGTCATAGGGTGAGTAGTGCTGACGTACTCCATCAGGATTTTGTGGCTATAATGAAGCATCAACACGGAGTGAATGCCTTGCTGCAGACGTACAGAAGCTGTTAAAAGGAGCTTTGTTTGTGCTCCATGCCCTTTCTGCTAACCAGAGAAGACTTGCATCATATTCTGTGGAAACCCTTCTTTCTACCTGCAGCCTCAAATCTTCATACAAAGTTGCTGTTCTGCTTCAGCTGAGGACAGTTGATAATACATTGAAATCGCTGTTAAACAGCGCTGTACACTTGGTACCTGGTAGAAATGGAACAATGAACGTTATTTTTGAGGTGGTTGTGGTTGTGATACAGTGGAGTAGCTGTAGAGTAGATGTTTTTTTGTGGGTTTTTTTTTTGTATCCATCTTTCAACTCTGCAGCTCATTCTAAGCGCCTTTTATAATTTTTCTCCTTCTCTTTTCTCTAGGGGCCCTGGTATTTCTATTGTAACTTCTGGGATGGGTGGGGTGAGAGAAAAGATATTCCCTGTTCTCCAGTGATATTGATTTGTATTGCTCAAGTGGTGGCCATTATGTCTGAGGATACTTCTTGCTTGTTTAAGTCAATAAATAAATGACTGTTGCTTGACCTGGTGTTCCATTTATTCTTTGGGAAGAAATCTTCAGGTGCTATTTCTAATTGAACAGGGAAAAAAAAAAAAGCCAAATGTGTCTGTACTTAAAAATTTAAGACTGAATGTAAAAGCAAATAGCATTGCTGTGTGCTAGGTAGTGTAGTAAAGACTGCTGTCAAGACAAGTGTCAGTGCTGCTCTTGTGGTAGGCTTGCCACAGCCAAACAAGAGGATTTTATTCTCTGCACCGTGGGCATAATTTTGGAAGAAATTTTAAAGTCTCTGGTTTTGGTGATGGAAGGTAGAAGGCTGTAACAACTTGTAGCCTCATGAGAAGGAAAGTACATCTTTTTTCACTGATATGTACTGAGCAGTCCTGTGCAATACTCTCTGATTGCCCCTGTTGAAAAGTTCACGTAGACGCTGTAGTTGTGGGATGTTGTGTCTGAACTTTTCCCACAGAATCACCAAGGTGATTTTTATAAGCATTTACCAATTGAGGGCTTTATCATTTCTGTGGAGAGGAGTCTTTATGCTCCTGTAATTTTTTTGTAGGTAGCTGGGAGAAGCTCAAAGTTACCTAGACAGGGAGGTCTTGCAGTGATGATTCACAACAGAAATGCAACACAGGCATTCTCTTAAGGAAGCTCCTTTTACCAAATCTCCAGCAGAGAGAAGTAGGGTCCTTCGGTTAATTGGGCAGTATCCAAGCCTAACAGTTTGGGCACAAAATTCCCTTGTCAGTTTGACCAGATTAGTAGCTGCAGTTCAGAGCTAGAGTTGTGGTACAAACACTCAACAACAGCAAATTGACTTGGCTGAGGTATAATGAAACACACTATCCTGCTGATTTGAGTAATATTTTTAATTTTTCAGAAGTGCTTTGTGAGTGTGGTGCTTTGCGATGTTTTTCATCTATGTGTCAAGTTCTCAGAGAGGCAGGAAACATTGCAAAGAACTGTATCAAGTTGTAGAATGCTTTTTTTAATTATTACTATTTTTAATTAAATTAGATGGCACCTTCAAACATATGTAGCTAAGATGTTCTGTGGGCATCTGGTGATGCACAGAGCCCACATTGGAGTTTTGAAGTGTTACTTGAAAGTGCCAGATGCCACATCTCAGCCGTGAAGAAACTCGCATCAGCAGTATTTAATGATTGGTTGCTCTGTGCTTATACACAGGGTTTGGAAGAATTCTCAACCGTGTGACCTTTCTGAGAAGTAATGGATGGGTACTTTAGGGTACTGACAACCATTTTATTGCTTTTGTGTTAATTGGGATTGTTTTCAAATGTAAAAAAAAAGCAGGTATGTCAGAAGCAAGACTGAATGATCAGAAAGTATCGGTGTTCTGTTGTTAAAGATCCTCCTTCCTTCCCTGAGCTTTATTTGATTTCTTGTGGCTGCTACTTTCTGCTGCTTCCATGTCCTTGGGTGACCTTGGGCTAATTGCATGTAGCAGCAAAAGTTGCTCTTGATATTTTGACCTTTGAGATAGCAAATGTAGCATTTCAGGAACGGTGAACTGCAGCAGAAACCCAAACATTTAAGGGGGTGCTAATGGAGAATTAATGCTTCTGCTAAAGAGCAGAGAAAATTAAGGGAGAGGGAGAAAGAATAGCAAGAAAATAGATTACTAGGGAACTTAAGGGATATGCCAGTTCTCGTATTTGAATAAATAGAAAGAACAAATGTGTGTCAGAGTTAAAGTTGTAGTGGGAGATACAAATATATATTTATATGCTTCCTTCAGGAGAACAAAGAAAAGACCCTTGAGAGTGAACATGGCTTGATCTTAAGTTGGTGTTACATTCCTAATAAGCCTGAAGTGCCACAATCTTCATTACGTTTCTTATACAATTAAGCAGAAATGTATATAACCTAAAGAGAATTGTACAACTGAGAAACAAGTGGCCATTCTGTGTTCTGTAAAGAGGAGGTGTCACCTAATGAGCGAGGGAAAAGTAATCTGGAATGTGGAGTGTACGTCTCTTTGGAATAGATTGCTTTTGACCTGGCGGCTCCTTGGATCTTTGTTTTCACTTAAATCATTGTATGTGGGACGCTGCTGGGCAGCAGATTGGGATTTGATGTAAAGCTTGGCCCCCATTTTAATTTATGTGAAATGAGTCAGTAAACTTCTACATTTGAATGGAAGTGTAAAAAGGTACAAGGGACTGTCTGTAAAAGAGCTGGGCAGCAAGAGCTCCGTCTTCCTCCTGACTTAAGGATCATTGTTCCCTTATTTGTGGGAAACTCCCAGTGCAATACTTGTACCAGTGGTTAAACTATTGCAAACATAATGGTCAGGAGTAGCATTAGAATGCAATAAACAGACGGTTTGCAGTATTTACAAACTGTGAACTTGCTGTAAAACTGTTGGTTTATGGATTATGACCCACAAATTGCCTTTTTTAAGGCCCAATTCTAAATTTATAGGAAAATGAAATCATTAATGCCTTTCCTAAAGAAAACGGGCAAGATGAGGGATAAGCTATTTTCCTAGGTTACTCTATTTGTCATGTGCTGAAGCATTTAGCAACAAAGTAGTTCACACATAAGAAGCAGACTGTCAAGTGTTTGACTAGTAAAGCAAAACAGTATTTTATTGTAACACCTTCTGAGATAGTTCTGGTGCAAAGTGACATAACTAACACTGCTAATCTGTCTATTGATACTAATCATTCTCCTCCCACCCCTAATATGGATTGAAAAGAGTAGTTTTTTATCTGCTGAGATAAGGACGAAGTTAGTAATGTAAATTGATGTCTGGGCAACAAATTGAGTGCATGGGCCTGCTGTGTTTGCCTTTACCACTGAATTTGTTACAGTGGTATAACTTGTAGGAATTGTTTTATTGCTGTTTTGACTCATTCGGAAACAAATTTCAGAATTGAGGCCTATAAAAATGAATTTGTTTTGGAAGATGTCAGGTGCTAAGCTGCCTGGCATGAGTCTTACTCTAATACTGAATAATTGAATGTGAAGCGATAAAACTTTTAAAGGGACAAGATAAGAGTGTGGATGTAATGACCTTGTCCAGGTCTTCCGTCCTTTTCCAAAATCAACAGAAATGCTGCTGTGGTTCCTCATGAGTAACAGTTTTAGAACAAGAACTTCTGCCTTACATAGGACAGCTGTCTTCTAGGACAGGTTTTCTTAGAGGCATCGGAATACAATATTGCAATGATCTAATGTCTTAAACCAAACCCTTTTCATTTCTGATAATTTTCTATAATGGAAAAAGATGGAAGAAGATTTGAGCTCTTACAGGAAGATGAAGGGATTCATAAGCCTAGAGATGTGAACATGTAAATAGTACCTGAATTAACCAACAAGAAGAAAGGAGCAATGGGTCTAGAGAACTTGTCATTATTTACAGTCACTTCAGGGACATCTATTGTGCCCTGGAGGGAGAAGCTGGGGATCTCCGAGGGTCAGGTGGCAAGAAAACGCCCTCCTGGCTGCAGGTGGGGGAGGAGAGGTGTGAATGCCCTGCAGGGACCAGCTGCAAAATGAATGACAAGAGAAGAAAAGGGTGACTGCAATCTGGGTTTGTAGTTGTGGAGGAAGAGATCTCATGCAACACAAGAGAAACTGATTTTTTTAGGAACAGATCAAGCAGGGAAACATGACAATATTATTTGCATGTGTAAGCGAGCCCTGAGTATCACTACACCTTTCCCACCCCCACTAGACTTGTATCAACAATTCAGTTACTAAGTGTACTTTTTGGTTCCCTCTGGGCTACTGTGTATTTTTCTAATTAAGCATCACTTGGGCATCAGTGCCAAATTTCCACTTGTAGGATAACTACTGGTTGATGAACCTTTGCAGTCTGTGAGGAATCTTTGCCAGCATGGAGAATGGGGTATGTGGAAGTTTAATCTATCAGGAAACTGACACTGAGTCTGGAACTCAGCTTTGAAGACTTCCATATCATATTATGGAGTCTTATAAATGTATCACATTCAATTGTTAAATGTTTAGGGTTTTTTTTCCCCATAGGCTCTATTTGGAACGCTATTCTAGGACCTCATTACTCTGCTCATTAGAAACTCCCTGTACAGGGCTGTGATTTTCCTTTGGTACTTGTAACTGCCAGCATGTGAGCCTTCAGCCGAGCACAGCATTCATGGTGACAGTGGTCACAGTGAAAGACTCCTAAAATCAATAGGAGAGAATCTTCTGTGATGTGAACGGAAGTCTGCATCCTCTACTGTTCAGCTTATCTGGAAAAGAGGACAGAAGATAAAATCTCACTGACTTTTTCTGGCATGAAGGTGGTGGTCACATAGGATAAGGGATCTGTTTTGGCATCGAGGTGCCAAGAACGCTGCTGTATGCTCAAGTGGCAACAGGTGTCAACTTTGGAGGTGAGACAGGAGGTTGCAGTTGATGGTAAACAATCCAGCATTTCAAAAAGGTGGTAAGTGAAAGCAACAGTGATGCTCCTTGTCTGATGAATGCATCAGTTAACAGGGAGTCTTCTATCACCTGATTTACCCTTTCAGGATGGGGCGGTGCTTTAGGTTCCTGCAGCTGAAACGCATGAAGTAGTATCCAGAAAGCAGCCTGCAGTACTGAATGCCACGTTCTCAGAAATATCACATTCTTAGAAAAGTCGATGGCTGATTCCATTTCTTACCAATAACAATAGCCTTGCTTTGTAACAGCAGACATGGAAGACACTGGCTGTCTCTTTGATTCCATGGAGCAATTGGACAATCATGCACTTGATATTGTACACTTCTTTACAGCAGTTCATCTCTGTGGTCAGCAGTTTGATATTCTGTCACTGTTGGGCTGTGAATGAAGGGCTCTGTTACCTATCACTTCTCTCAAAGCTGCCTGGATTTTTGCCCGCTTGTGAGACCTGGTTTCATTAGGTAACAAGCAGTCCCAAATCCAAATCCCACATAAGAATTCTTGTCGGTGCTCTTTGTGCATGAGCCTTCCTGCTCCTGCTGAGGTCTGACGATGTGTTTGATCTCCACAGCTCTCCTTTGCATCGTGCCTCAAGCACCTTTCATAGATTCATTGTGAACGACTGCAGCCAGCTGTTCACTGCCTCTGACTGCAGGTAGTCAGCAGTTTGGAACGCTGCAGAAGTTTGAGACCTGCTGTGCATCTCCCTGTTGACTTAATTTATGTTTACCTCCATCTAATGTTACGTTGTTTTCTTTCAACTTTTCAACAGCCGTATGCTTTCTATTTTTCAATTTTCCATTTTCCACATCAATTTTTCCTTCAGTGATCTTTACTGTAGTCCTGAGAAGCTTTTATGGTCAGTTGTTTGAACCTCAGCTGCCCTGCACACAGAGCATTCATGGGATTTCTGTCAACTAGAAGCAGAAAACTGCAGGTGATTCCAGGCTCTCTACTCATTATGCCGTAAGTTTAGGATCCCTGCACCCCAAGTTTTTGCCAGCATTTACAAATCTGTGCCAATGATATAGCAATGTTTTGCTGTATATCATATGCTATGTAAGTTACCATATCACATGTTACATATAATGATTGGTATCTTTACTATGTCAAAGCAAAATAAGATCATAAGCTCCAAGTACTTATTGTATTAACAACAATTAAGCATTTCACACTTTCATCATAATTTACTGGTCAAAATAAGATAATTCATGTGCTGTGTGAACTATACTGAGATACATTGGGGTTTCGTTACAGACTTGCTGGGATTTGACTCACCCTCTAGAACTTCTGAACACTGATGTTGGATGTGTTCCACTTTTTATGTACATATCTCACTAAAATCCAATTTTGATTTTTAGAATTGAATCACAGTGGCAGTCTTTGGCTTTCAGTCTGTCTCCTTGTCACTGAGCTGGCAAGTTAACGGTGCCAGGGTGGAGCCCTCCAGCCCAGCTGCTCACCACATGGGCCAAGCTGCACCCAGCTCCTCTGCAGGCATCCCTGCCATGGCTCAGGACTCAGCTCAGTCCAAGCTATAACCACCAAAGCAGGAGAGCTGCATCTGTGCTGTCAGAGTTTTAACAGTGTGAGCACGGCCAGAGTATGGCAGTCAGCCCCAGAGTGTGAGCGCTGGTACAATTTGGCTTACTAACACTGATAAAATTCAAAGCAGAGGGAAGTAGCAGCAAGTTCTGCTTACCTGATACTGGAAGCCAAACAGTTACTGTCTGTGATTATGCCATGCCCTGCCCTCCTGTGGAGCCCCATGCTGGTGGAGGCACTCAGCAGCCCCTGAACGGCTCTCCTGCAGGGAGAGGAAAAACGTGGGGCTGCCAATGGAGCTGCAGGCTGGAAGTACCCCAACAGCCTGCCTCAAAGCTGTACTCATGCTGACAAAACCCCGGGAGAGTGGTGGGCCAGGAATCAGTATGGCCGCTTCAGCTGGAGGTTTATCTCATTTTATTTGAGTTTAAATTACTTGATTTAAAGACCTAAAGAAAGAAGCAGGACTTCAGACTGCTAATATGGATTGTTTCCTTTACTACTTGAGAACTTAAGAGAGCTGAGGCACTGCCACATTATGAGAATATAATAGTTGTGTTGTGGGTTTTTTGTTTGGTTTAAATTAGACCACATACAGGAGTACCTTTTACTGATTTGGTTGGGGATTTTTTGTGCTTCTTTTTTTTTTTTTTTTTTTTTTTTTTTTTAAACATGGGCTACATTGAAAATCAGTTATAAGTAATAACTTAAACAGCACCAGAACTTGGGTGTGTGCAACTGAACTCAGCTGCCTGTTTTGCTCACATTTGTCAGTGAGTTGCCTGCAATCCAAGGAAACAAAAATGTTGGGCTTTAAGACCTGGCTGCAGTGCTTAACCTTCAGCAACCAGAAACACTGAGGCTGAAACCTCAGCCGAAGCCTCTCTGATTTGAAATTTCTGATTCTAAGCTTTGGAATAAACCAGTTCTTTCATAGCTCAGGCATTTACCTGAAGGACGCAGGGCTGGCAGAGTTTGCTTCCGGCATGCCAAAAGAATGTCCAATTCTTTTAACCTTATTTTTTCCAGTTTTTTAAATAGCTTCACACTGGCTCTGAAGTTTGTTATAGCACTGGTGTTCTACCCCTGACTGCTTGTTCACCCACGGCTGTCTGATCATCTCTGTTCCGTGTTCATCTCATAAATACAATGAACCCAAAGCTCAGAGGCCACTAGCACTCTAGGAAGGATTTTTGGTAGTTGTTAGTCAACTCTTTTTTGCTTATACAAAACAGAATTCTCTGAAACTTACCTGTGGGCTGAAATTTAAGCTTTAAACTGAGATGTTAATATAGGTTCTGATGCAATTTTTATTAACAGGATCCAAGTGATCCTTCCTTTGATAGTCAGTGTGCTATGTGCAGTGTCACCTCAATTCCCTGTGAGCAATTCCTCCCGCAGCTCAGCGGAACAGCACACCTTGTTCTTCTCCACCCCCCTGATTTGTATGAATTGTGTTAGATTACACAGGAGAATTTGTGTTTTCTATTTTTATTTCTCAGCTTGTGGGAATCTGATGTTTTTTTTATCTAGGAGAAAGCAAACTGTGTAAGCCTCAGCTTTCATTTCTAATAAATGTCTTACCAATAAAGCTTAAAGCATGACCCAGCTGTTCTGTCAGACCAAACCTGCCTGGCATGCAAACAGCAAAAAAGACAGTATTTCTGGGTGAGGATTTTGGAAAGTCCCAGCCCCTCAAGTGCTGCCATGCCAGTGTGGTATTTGAATATTTAACAGGGTGTCTCAAACACCATTTGTATGTACACAGGAGGCTCAGTGAATCTCACGCGCTCATTTGTCTCTGAAGACACTTTCAAACACATACAAAAATGCAATACCTGGACTAAATAGATGCATTTCTATCATGGCTGCAGTAATGAACTCCAAAATTAGAAGTGTGTTAAAAAGAAATACCAGTGCATTTCTTTAAGTTCTCGGTCTAGTCATCATAAAACATCTTGTTTCTTTACATTAGTTGATTGCGTTTTAGTATTATTCAGTGCTTTTCTTACAAGGGCCTGCTGAGAAGCAATTAGGAATAGTGAAACTTGATGCTGAAAGATCAAGTTCAATTACTTTTTTATTTCATCTCAGAAGCCTGAGCTTTAATAAAACCCACACGTGCAAAAAGCTGCAGCGTGTAAAAGTTGCAGAGCACACTTCAAGAGCACCTGTACATGAGACACTGACCCCAAGTGAGAATGCCTGTAGCAGAGAGTGTAGCATCACTTGTAGATCCCTGAAAGGATATTCAGGTCCCCACAGCTATCCATTCTCACTTGGAAGCCACAGAACTGCTTGTCTTACTTGCAAACCCGATACAAAAAGCGTTTCCAGAGCATGCTTACCACATGGACCCCACCAAAATGGCGGCCTGCCCCTCACACAGCAGCTGTGTGATTTTTATCTGCTTGGGTGTGTGGGAAATACCAGTTTAGTTCAAATTCTTCCCCACGTAGGTGAACACAGCAGAGAACAAAATATTAAGAAACGTGGATCCACGGCGCAGGATTTTCTCAGAAGGTGTAGCAGTAAGTGGGGATCAGGACCTCAGCGATGTGTGCTTCGTGGATGACTGACAGATCACACACACTGTGCCAAGTTGGCACAGCCAACCAAGCCGTTCAATGCTGACAGCATGGAAGTCTTACACTCTAAGTGCAAATATTGGTACTCCGCACGTTACATCGCTGTTATTTTGGGGAAAGCAGATATTTCTACAACATAGAAACAAAACCACGTCACAGCTCTAAATGAAAATCAAACGACATTTGAAGGAAAGACTTGGGAGAGATGAAGCCTCAGCGCCAGCAACGCAGTGATGCTGGGGTGGATCAGACTAATGACCCTTCCTTCTGCATTCTGCTATCACAGGGTGTTCCTACCTCTAAGTGTCAGCTCTTCGGACTGCTAAAATCTCTGCCCTGGTGATTCTGAAGCAAAATATATCTTATATCTTGCCTCCTTCACATTTTTGATTCTACTTCCTCAGTACTTAATTCTATTGCCCAGAATACTTTTTCTTGATCCTAACTGCTTTCCTCATACACCTCTGAACTATGATTCTTTGGGGATAAGGCAAAAGAGTCAACACAGAATTCCAACATAAGGTGTACCGTCAGTTTCATGTTAGAGTTCTAGGGAAAAAAAAATCCCATATTCTCAACGGTGAGTACATAATAAATAGAGCAGTCTTCTTAAAAGATTTATGACCAGATATCAAATTTAGCCTGTCTTAGGAGCCCAAGAGGAGCATAACTGACTCACTTCTTCTGACAGATCATTTTAAATGTAACATCACAAAATTTTACTAACATTGATCTTCCACTCTTCTCTGGGCAGATGTTTCTCACGGCCTCCTCTGGTTTTATCTAAACTGCACTGTGCATATCTGCAAACACTGAAATATTTTCCTTCGGCCTTTCCTGTAATTATAAGTGTATCAGACCGTATATCGGATAACAGCATGGCAGAATCTGTTGAGTTATTACATTGATGTTTATCTGTAACAGTCCACTGCATTAGCTTTATGGAAGTTCCACGGCTATACCACTAGCAAGCACAGTAACTGCAACTGGTTTTGAAAGTTTTCTAGGAGTGACCTAAGAAAATAACTGCCAGTATATAGAAAGCAACAGTGTAAACACATCTTCCTCCTCCTCCTCATTTGCTTTTGAGTACGACTCCTCTAAAATACACCCCGTCTATTTGTTTTTTGGAAGTCTCACTTAAAAAACAAACAAACGAACGAATGAACCATAACCCTTAAAATTCTGAGAAAACTTTTGAGATGTCATATGGGCATGAAACCAAAGATGGCAAAGATCCTAAACTCTCAGTGAAGAGCAGCCCAAGGGCCAACAGTTCAGTACAACAGTTCAGTCTTTTTGTTGTAACTGTGTGAATAGTTTGGCAGCGTATTCAGCATAGGAAATTGTACTGTCAAACCGATTTGGTAACTTTCATCAAAACTCTGTTACAAAATACAGGGGGGGACAAACTAAATGACTTAAAAAAAAAAAAAAAAAAAAAAAAAAAAGAGGAAAAAAACCCTTAAACTAGTAGAAGTCCTTTATTCAGTAGGAATTGCATAGGTCTGATTCTCAGTTTCTCCGTCTAAGGGATTTTTTTTGAGTCCATTCAGAGATTTAATAATGAAACTGAAAGAATGTCGCAGTTGCTGCAATTTACATGTATTTGGGTAACAACAGGCTGCAGAGAATGAATTTCAATCAGACTCATTTACTAGTCAAAATACAAATGGCAGATAGATCTAACTTGAGAAGCTTGATGGTATAATTTATAACGTATTGTTTATTTTTTATACACAAATGTCACGTAAAAAAACCACAGCGACGTTTTTATAAATGACTTGGCTTTAGCTCTTCTGCCTATGGAAGATTACTAATAAACATATTAGAGGTGAATCGATCTGCATACTTTTATAAAACACGAATTTGCCAATGATGATGGTACTTTGAGTAGCATAGATTTCTAATCCTACGGTGCTTTCCACCATCATGAGAAGAAAACAAAAGGAGAAGTGGCTTATTTGGGGCTGAGCGGGAAGGCACCTACATTCTGTGCCAAAGGGTGCACTGAAAAATGTAGAGGAAGGCGCAGGATTGAAGCACATGGCTCGGAATTTGGCGCCTGGAATGAGCTGGTCATACCGGCTACACCTGCAGTAAGGAGCTCTGCAGTGGGACTCAGCCAGGTCACCAATACGGCATGCAGAAAGGATGCATTTCAGGCACGAGGCATAAACAAGTGAGTATTTAATACCATTTTGATGTGAAGCTATTTTGTTAAATTGTAGGTTATTATTTAAAAGTGCAGAAGGCATTTACTCACGGAGGCACTGTATTTTGGCACAGTCGGCTCTTTCTCAGGTGGAAAACATACACAATAACAACAAAACAAAGTTGGCTGGCTCCATAGTAACATCCCTGTCTTCTCACCCTTGAAAAATTAATGGTTGGCTTCAAGAGTAAGAACCAACACTCACAAAAAGATGAGCAACTGGTGGTGATCATTCCCAATGGGGGGAGGGGGAGGAAAGGAGGAGAAATGAAACAAAACAAATCGACTAAGGAAGCTCAGTTAATGTTTTATGTTGCTCTCAACCCCCAGCCCCCAATATTGTGCTTCAAATATTTAGCTACATTGTCCGGCTTAGCGATTTACAAACCGTAAATACTTCCCTTTGTCTATAAAGAAAAGCCCAGATTTCACAAGAAACAGAAAGCCTTTCACATCGAGAGCTGCAGCCAGCAATCAGCGCACTTTCTGGTTACAGCATTATTAAACTACACTGATAAACTAATATGGGGAAAGAAAACGAATTAAAAACAATAACAAACAAACAAACAAACAAAAAACCCAACACAAAAGAAGAAATCAAAGATACTACATTCTTGTTTCCCAAAAGCAAAGAGTAATTGAAAGACATTCGCTCTTGACATACCTGTATTAGGATATTTACACTTACTGAAGAAGGGGAAAACAACGAGAATAAAAATAAAAAAAAAATAAAGAAGAAAACAGGCCACGGCAGCAAGTAGAGGAAATGTAAAAACCTTTGGGGCAGTTCATAAGTGACTGAGTTTTATGTCTCAGCTTTATTAGCAGCAAATTCTAGTAATCTTTCTTTTAACAACATTGTTGCAGTGAACGTATGTGAATATTCCCATTTGAAAGTCACAAAATGCTGTAACACTCTTCGTATCTGCAAAAAGAATACACAGTGCAATCAGTGTTAAAACAACTGAATTAGCAGATTAAAATAATCTGAGACTTTCATTTTTTACTCAAACGATTATTATACCCAAAGAAAGAAAAGAATTCCTTTTTTTTTTTCTCCCCCTAAACAGAGATATTTCAGAGTGAAAACGTCTTGATAAAAAACATTAAATCTCAGTGATAAAACAGCAGTGATGCATTTGTACATAAGGATAATGCAAGGTGACAAGATCACACGAAGGAGGGGGAATTATTTGAAAGCACAGCACTTGAGACCACAAAAATCAGAGTCGGGGGTATTTTTCTCCATGTAACAAAAGCAAAACTGCAAAAAAGACTGAACTGCAACAGGCAAAAAAATAAAAATCCCATTAATCCCCCCCAAATTAATGCAGTATTTATTGCTGCTGCAGGAATTCTTACAACCGGCCTCAGCACGTCTCACCAAACAGCTACAACCCTGCATCTTCTCTTGTGGCTAGCGGGGCTTCACGTTAAGCCACAAATAAGCAAGGAAAAAATCAGATCTCATCAGTAAGAAGAAGCGGGATGTGCGTTTGTGAGAGCTCTCATTAGGTGCCGTCTGGAGGACTGCTGTTGGTCAGGCCTGAGTCAGGGACTGGGATTCCATTTTGGGAGACCCTCTAAAATATTAAATCAGAGACAAAACCTTTATTTTAGCATCAAAACATTTCAATTCTGTGGCTGTATTTTGAAACACATCACGGAAAGTTACGAGCCGCTGCAGAACGACCAAGCTCAGTATATCCACAGCAGTTTTCATCTGCTTTCAGACTCTTTTAACTGTTACAAATCCCCTCTTCCTCGTCGCGTAGTTGATGCTGTACATAAGTCTGCTTTCCTATATGTAAACATCAGGGGAAATTAAAACGTTAATCGCAGCATTCACGCAGCCCTTTGTTGTGAGAGCCACCTCCGAGAGACGTTACCACACGCGTTGTACAGCGCTAAGAACGACTCGAGTCACTTCATTTCATCAGCCTTTATTAGACGCCGGAAGATCTAATTTTGCCATTTCGATTCGGCCGAAGCGTTTATTTAAAGAGGAGCCCAAAGACAGAACGGGGACTGTTACAAAAGGGGAGACGCGGACATTTTGAGACGCACGAAACGAGGGCAGCTCCGGACACAGCGATCAGAGCGCGCTCTGGGCCGGCCCGGCAGCCCCGGGCACGGAGGCAGGCAGGCGGGCAGGCAGGGCCGCGGCTCGGGCCCGGCGCGCCGCGAAACCATCACCGCGGATGGCTGCGCTTCGCGACAGCCCTACTTACCGGGCTGGGATTATGATCTTCGTCCATTTGCATTTATTTAGCCTTTTTAAATAGAGGGTGACCACGGCCAGGCCTTGATTTATCTGTACCGCTTTCGCCCCGCTTTGGCCCACGCGTGCCCGCAGCCCGCAGCCCCGCGGCGGCTCCGCACGGCCGGCAGTTACCTTACCGAGCGGCGAACCAAGGCGCCACGATCGCTCTGGCGGCGCTTTTGTGCGAGGAGGGCAACGATTAGGGAAAAAAAATAAAATAAAATAGAAGCAAGAAAGAAAGAAAGAAAAAAAAATTAAAAAGCGATTTTTTTTTTTTTGTCCTAAAAGCAGCACCAGGAACCGCAGCACCGCGTCACTTACGCGCTCCGACGCCTCGCGGGGAGCCCGCGGGCAGCGGCAGCAGGGAGAAGGAGGAGGAGGGTCGTGATGCCGCCCGCCCCCCACCGGGGCCGCGCTGCCCGGGGGCGCCCTGCCCGCTCCGCTCCGCGCTGCGCCACTCCGCTCGGCCACTTCCCGGCTCCCGCTGCCCGCGCGGCCCCGCCTCTCACCGCCGCGCGCCGTATCCCTCCGCGCTCCGGCCGCCCGCCCGCTCGGCGCAGAGAAAGCGGCCTCATCCCGCCCGCCGCCTTCCCGCCCGCCCCGCCTCCGCCGCTCCGACATCTTCTCCCCGCGCGAGCCGACCGGCCCGCCAGTCAAAGCGCTCCCTTCGGTGTCGGCGCGGCGGGCCGCCCGCCCTCCTTCCCCGACCGGGCGGCGGCAGCTGCGTCCAGGGACGCGGGGGGAGGGGCGCTGCGCTGCGGGCGGCGGGGCTGAGGCGGGGGGCGCGGAGCGGAGGAGGAAGGGACTCTTTCTCCGGGCGGAGGGATCGCGCTGGCGGCGGCTGGCGGTGGCGGCGGCGTTGCGGGCGGCCGCGAGTTGTTGTTTCCTCCTCCCGCCGCCGCGCTGCCCGCGGGGCGAATGCCGGAGCCGAGGCGCTGCCCGCGGAGCCGGCGGTGACGGGCGCGGCCCCCCCGCACCTCCCGCTTTCCCCTCGCCATGTCCGGGGACGGCGGCGGCAGGCACACGGCGGAGCTGCGAGCGGGTGAGTGCCGGGCGGGAGGGGGAAGAAAGGGCGGGCGGGCGGGCGGCGGGGCCGGGAGCTGCAGCCCTCACCCTGCCCTCTCCCCGCAGAGCTCTACTTCCTCATCGCCCGCTTTCTGGAGGACGGGCCCTGCCAGCAAGCGGCTCAGGTAGGGACGCGCGGGCGGACGGGCGGGTGGATGGCGTCGGGCCTGGCCGGGGAAGGAGGAGGAGAAGGAGGGGGGGGGGGAGCGGTGCGCGCCCACCGCCCCTCTGTCCTCCTTCCTAATTTTTGTCTCTGTTTCCCCCTTCCCTGTCCCCCGACCCCCTTTTGTTGCTGCCGCAGGTCCTGATCCGAGAAGTGGCGGAGAAAGAGGTAAGCGCGGCCCGCCCCGCCCGCGGCCCCCCCGCCCCCTCCCTCTGCCTCCCGCCCCCGGCCCGGCCCCGCTCACGATCTCCGCTCCCCCCGCAGCTGCTGCCCAAGCGCACGGACTGGACGGGCAAGGAGCACCCGCGCAGCTACCAGAACCTGGTAAGGCACCGCCGGGCCGCGGCCGCGCGCCGCGTGCAGGGCTTCGCTGCTTCTCCCTTTTATTTTTCTCCCCTCCCTGAGCTGCCTGTCCGAGAAAAATTGAATTTCCCGCAAAAAGAAGGAGGGGAGGAAAAAAAAAAAAAAAAAAAAAAAAAAGCAACTTGAAAAAAAAAATTCCGAAGTTGTTTCCTTATTATTTTTTTTTTTTCTTCTTCCCCTCCAGATTTTTTTATTACTGCATTCATTCGCTTCTGTCGCGCCGATCCCCCCGCGCCCCTCTGTCCCCTCACGGCTCTGACGCGGTCGAGGGGCGCAGCGCGCGGCCGCACTGCGCGAGGCGCGGAGGCGCCGTGCGGGCACGCAGCGCGGCGCGGCGCGTCACGGGGGCGCGCCGAGGGGCGGGGCCAAGCGAGGCGCGCGGCCGGGGCCGCCAGCAGCGTCGCCAGCAGTGCCGCCAGCAGGCGGCGGCGCGCCCCGCGCCCGCGGGCACCGCGCGGACGCACAATGGCTCCGAGCCGCGGCGGCGATCGGCCCGGGCCTCTCCGTGCGCGGTGCCCGTGTTTCCGAGGTGCAGGGCCTGCCGTGTGCGGCAGTGGTGAGCTGCCGGGTTCTTAGAGCAGATGCAAGTTGTTTTGCTGTTGGGTTACTTGTTTTTTTGTTTTGTTTTGTTTTAAATCCTTTTTTTTCTTCTTACTGTGTGCTTTCATAACAGGTGAGGGTCTGTGGTAGCAAAGGTGCTGCCTTGCAGTGGTGTAATTCTTGCTAGCAATGGTGGGCCTGAACCCATCCATCCATCCATCTCTGTTTTCTAGCACACTGTGAACTGTGCTAGTTGAGAAACTGAACTTAAGGTGTCTGACACGTGCCTGTTAGCAACTTGTTGCCCGTGTTGTTTTCTGTACCACGTTCTAATTCATCCTCTACCTGCAAATGACATACACCTAGGAGGCTGAAGCCTGCCTGTCCCAGCAGAGCTTCTCTCCAGGCTGCGTGCGGTGGCTCTGAGCTCAGCACTGAAGTGTGGATGATTTTGAGCTCACACCACAGGGAAGAGAACAGTCCCCATCCCGGCCAATAAGCCCTGCTCACATGTGTGTTGTTCTAGACACGTGTAGGTGAATGCCACAACATGAATCGTGGGCGCTGACTGCACTTAGAACAGTTTATATATTGTGCTGTGGTTTTCTTTTTCTAAACCATGAAGTGGGTTTGCCAATGCTTTGTAACACACGTGGGTGTCAAAACATTGATAGCAATTGTCCTGTTGAAAAAGTGTTCCTGGATGGTAATACTTTCCCATTTTCTTGAGATTAAAGATAATAAAGAAACTCTACCAGGAATTTTAAAGTGTTGATATTTCTGCATGATTTCTTAAACTGTTAACAAATATTTTAAAATTAATTTTTTTTTTTTTTTAAGAACATGTTATCCATTTCAAGTAACAATCGCACATGACTTGGTAAACTTGATATGAACTTTTCTCATAAGGTGTTTCATCTTTCAAAGATTGGAGGTGCAGCTTTGGTGTGGGATGGGTTTGAGATTCTTTTATATCATCAGCACGTAAGAGACATGTGGACAGAGAAAGTGAGGAAGAAAATTGAAAGGTTGGGCTAAGAAATAAGGAGAAATGAGTTCATTCGGACTCTTGTTTCGAAGCATTTTTTGTTTGCTGGAATGTAGGTAAATACCTAATTTAGTCAGAGTAAGTATATAAGGATGTCAGGTGTACGTCTTACAATTTGGCCTCGAGTGTGAGTATGTATGTTTGAAGATATGGTAGTGACTAGCTCCTTTCTCCTTTCCTGCTCCTTTATTCCTAAGAAAGCTTTCTTCTAGCGTTCGGCACCGATCAGGAAGTCTTCCTGTTCTGCTCTGTCCGACCTTGGAGTGGGAGAGGGGAGAAAAAGAAGTTGGTTACTTTGCGTTTGATACTCTCCTTCCTTGTGTTTGCTTTAGCTTCCCTTGTGGAAGTTGTGTGAACTTTGTATCTCTTGACGTTTCAGGTGCAAAAGCGTATTTGCAGGGTGTCGGTTACACTTGATACAAAGAAGTGGTTCTCAGGATGTCCTGTTTCATTAAACAAAAGCTTGTTGGTCTCTGACCTGAGAATCGTTAGCTGAAGCGAGAGGCTGCTGTTGGTTTGTTTGAACCTCTGTTTCTTTTTTAATACCCACCTTTAAGATGCTGATCCTTGTTTCTGAAGGAAGCAGTCTTTGTCATGTGTTGATGTTACCCTGGGGTACCCTGAACTTGCACTGAACTCTACAGAGGGGTCCGAGAAAAGCTAAGAATCAGAAATACCACTGAATGTAGTGCTGTAAAGCCTTTTGCTCTAGAGGGGCATAAAGGCTCTGTGCAACAGCTGATGGGATTTAAGCCCCAGTTCCTGTTTTATTATTTGCAAACTGATGCTACTTATTACAGATGTATTTATGTGGATCTTGCAGAGCGTGTATTTCTCAACGGATGATGCTTCTGGTTTTGTCTCCTTTGTGAAAACATTTACTTAGGAAATCTTACTAGATGTGACTTTTTAATATTAGACTGAAATTCACAGTCTTCAATATTTTATTGCTGTAGCTCAATTGATGCAAATGATGTTAAACTTGTTAAAATTTTAACCTTGTAAATTACTTTGATTTTTCTCTTTGGTCAGCAAAAGAAAACTTTGTTTCCTTACAAGCTAATGCTGTTGGAGGCTTGTAATGCTACAAGAAAATACATGAATTCAGAAAAGCCATTCTGCTATGTTTTGTATTCTGAAGTGGCTTTCTTTCAACTCAGATGGTTCTATATTTTTTCCTGCAGTCAGCATTTGGGGGTGAAGCTGCCCAATTCTTGCTCAGAGGCTGTAGGCTGTTACTTTCAGCGTGCCAGCTGAGTGTTTGTATGGTCGCTATTACAGTTTGTGTTGGGACAGAGGCTTTCTGACAGCTGTGTCCTTAGGATTCTGTTTGCAGGTGACACAGCAGCAGGATGGTGGCAGGACTCTGCAGGTAGGGATGTTTTTTGTTTTCTTCTATCAGTTGTGAAAATTGAGCGAAGCGCTGCTTTTCCTTTAATTTTGAAGGACTGGGGGTTTCTCGTGAGAGGGGATGAAAATTGAGGAGTCAGTAGATCACCGGTGCCGAGTTGGGGGAGCAAATTGTTTATAGGCTTTAAAACATTTTTATTAGGGCCTCGGCACACAAACAAGCCACGGTGCATCATTTGACACCGGGGTAGTTGTTTTTTCATGTTCCAGTTCCATGTGAGTGTCGCTGATCTAATTGCGTGCCGTTGCTGAAAGCCGTCCAATTCTGCTGCATCCTTTATGCGCCCATCCAAGTGTGCGGTCAGTCGGGTAAGGGAGCTGAACTGTCTGAAAAATGAGCAGCACCAGAATGCTTATGGGATGATTCAGCTCAAGCTCTGCGCTCAGCAGCGCGGGCCCGACACCAACGTCAGAGAGATGGTGAGGGCCTGGGAGTCTGCTGGGGCTGCTCCTTCTGGGGAAGGATGGGGTGCTTCAGCCAGCTTAAGGTGACTCGGGATGTGCTGTGATGATGTGAAGCTACCCTACGGCTGTTCTAGGTCTTCTAGAGTGCAAACATGGTGCGTATGATGAGAACTACTGCATTAGCTTCATTCTTATTTAAAATACCCACACAACCGTGGTGTTTTTTTTCTCTGTTGAGTTACAATTTCAGTTGTGTCGATGGTGGTTGAGGAAGGAGATGGCAGAGAACTCGCACCCAGTAGGATGGCAGTGCCATGGGTTTCGTAGGCAGTGCGGTGTGCTGTGTTGTTCTCAGAAATGTTTGCTGCTGTTTTGCTAGCATCTGCCACTTCCTCTTCCCCTGCCCTCAAATGCTAAATGTGATTCAAAGTGAAAATGACAATTTATTTTTAGGCCGTTTCTGTGTTCATTCTGTGTAACTTCGTGCACCTCAGCGTAAACAGAAAAAGAGGATTGGTGGGACTGGGACACTGGCACTGTACACTGACACTGACCTTCATTGTTTGTGACACAGCAGAGCGTTTCAGGCAGCAGTATGGTTGCTGTTTAGTAATTGGTTTCTTAATAAGTAACCAAGCACTAAGTGATTCATTTCTTCAGGGAATCCTGTGCTGTAAAGGTATTCGAGAAACAGGGAGGAGAGGGAAAACTGGCACTGAATCCGACAGCTGCACCATCACCTTGTTCTAGTTATTAACAGTATTTTGATGAAGGTCTTGGTATTTTGGAAGGTGATCTGGAAGGCATATAAGTGATGGTAAGAAAACCTGTGAGGTGAGTGTGGTCCCTGGCAAGGATTTGGGATTCATTTTCACTGCTGCTATTGGACATAGGTAAACTGACATGACTTTTAGCTCCAAAAGAGGAGCATTGCTGTTGTGTACATTGCTCCCACAGCTAAGGACCAAACCACTGCATGGCAAAGTGAGCTGTTCTGCACTTGTTCCTTTGGACTGAGACTGAGGTGTTGAAAGATGGATCCAGGAGGACTGTTAAAATTCCCAAGTGTACCTTCCCTTTGTCTTAATTTAAAAAATTTTTAAATTCCCTTATTTTTCATAAGGCACGCTTCAAAATTATTATTTTTTAAAAGGAAAAAAAAACAAAACAAAACATATGCAGTGAGTTGAGTACAGTTTACATGCAAGCCCAGAGTAACACACACAGCTGAGTGGTCCACCAAGCTGAAAATGCTGCTACTGTTGTTCTTAACTTACTGTGCAGTGAGTTGCAAACCTGCAGCAGCCTGTTTGTCTGCCGAGGCTTGGGGATTTTTATCTGCTCAGACCTCACCTATTAAAAGCACAAAATAGTTGAATAACAGGTCGTATCTTTTCATAGAGCCATAGAATCATTAAGGTTGGAAAAGACGTATCTTCTTGGAGTGGGTAGTTTTTCATCAAGGTCTATTTATTTCAGTAGAGGTTGTGTGTGTTAAAATAATATGCGTTCTGCAGGGGTTACTGACTTATCTTGTGAGGTCACAAATAGTTGGGAAGTGTGTGAGAAACAAAAAAATGTTTTGGGCTAATTGTGAATTCTTCACAGAATCACAGAATGGTCCGGATTGAAAGGACCTCAAGGATCATGAATCTCCAACCCCCCTGCCACATGCAGGGCCACCAGCCTCCACATTTAATACTAGATCAGGGTGCCCAGGGCCCCATCCAATCTGGCCTTGAACACCTCCAGGGATGGGGCAGCCACAGACTCTCTGGGCAGCCTGTTCCAGCACCTCACCACTCTCATAGTAAAGAATGTCTCCTGACATCCAAAATCTTCCTTCCCTCAACTTAAAACCATTTCCTCTTGTCCTGCAGTTACCAACCCTTTCAAAGAATTGATTCCCCTCCTGTTTGTAGGCTCCCTTTAGGTACTGAAATTCTCCAGTTTCTACCTCTAAGTCCCGTTTTCCTTCCAAGCTGCCCCTCTCAGAAATCAAAGTGATCCAGAGAAAAGTAACTGCATGTTCCTGCAATTCCTAATGTTGTGGTGCTGAGGCAATAGCGAGCAGTATGGGCTATTCAGTTTGACTGATGGTCAGATGTAGTGCAGCAATTACTGTAATTCTATTTGGAGCTTGTTTTGGGTAATGTGCTGTATAGCAGAATAGTTAAGGCTGGGCTGAGTGCTGGTTTTGGTGAGATTGAACTCGCATTTTGAGATCAAGGTAGCTGACTGGCAGATTTTATTGTTGTCCTGCTGTGGAAATGTGTCCTTTGGAAAGATGTACAATGAAACTTATTGGTAAGCATATTAACTATTGGTGTGGGGGGAAAGCAGCTGTACTTTGGGGAACGTTTCAGTACGTGCAGTGCTCGGGGAAGAGTCCGGAACGGGGTTATCTTTTAGCTGGTGTCTGAAAGAGTCGGCACACGGCTGTGTTGTGCAGTGCCCATCTGACTAAGGAGTTAAGTTGTGATGCTGTTGATTCATCTGTTGAGATTCGGATGCTGAATTATTCTGCAGTGTCATGCAGAATGAAAATGTGAGCACTTAGGCCTGGTTGGAAGGTAACGGTGCTTTGAGCGCAAGTCGCAGTGGCTGCGTGCTGTGTGTTCCCCTGCTGTTCTTCTGTCACAAGCAGAGCTGGGGTAGGAGGTGAGGGGCAAAGCTGAGGGTAATGCTTTGTAATGCAATGTAGAAAACATTGGTCATACTTAAGATCTGAAATTTTTCCACTAACGAAATGCAGATTCCTGTTACGGTAATGTTTAAGAAACATGACAGAATCATCACAGAAGTGAATTAGCTCATTATTCCCCTTACAAAAGCATGTCTTATGCATTCAGAGTTAAATGTCGCAGAAATACTGGCAGGAGGAGGAAAGAAACCAGCTAGAATTTCTTCTAGGTGGGGCTGGCAGTAAAAAATATCCCTGCTTTTTATTTACTGTCTGACATCACAATTTCGACATCAAATTTTAAGATCTGTGTTTGTAGTCCAGCCTGCTTTCAGCTTAGAGCTGCGTGAATTGTAACTACTTGTACATCTGTTGTGGCTTTTTCCCTGCTTCCACTTTCTCCTTTTGAGATTAAGACGACTTTCCGTCATTCTCTTGGCTTGTCATGAGCTTTTCTATTTCTGACAAAGCTGTAAAGTATCCTTTTAAAAAGTGATTTAATTTCCTTTTTTGCCACTTAAATCTGACTTCAAAGTCTTTTTTTATTTGGTTTCCCTTCTCTCTCTGAGAGCACTAGGAATATTTGGTGTTGGTTTTGCTTCTTTTCATGGTTTACCAGAAAGGAAGAAATCATAGAACTAAGATGAATTTCTGTGTTTAAGCACTTTTTCATTTTTGGTTTCTACTGTAATGCTAATTGTCACATTAACAAATTAATAGTGTTTTAAGAGGATTATTTTCTTTTTCCTGAAGGAGAAGAAAGAAGTTTTCACCCAGAGAAAACTTCATTTGCCTCTTTGTAGAAGGAGAAAAGGGAAGGGAGTGAGTAAATAACACTTGCAGTGAAATGAGACTTTTCACCTATGTAGATTTTACAATGAAATGAAGCTTACTCTGCTTTTTTCTTAAAAATAAAATTCTTGTGTATGCTCAATCTCATAGATGTAGAATATATCTACTTTCCTCTTACATAGGAAAATAAGAGGCACGTGTTGACTGCATTTGGTTCCTGAATTTTTTATAAACTTCCTGGAACTTGCAAGTGTTAAATGGGCCCATGCCATTCCTTAGACTTATTATTTTTGTTTTATTTCAGCACACAGCTCACTTGGTGTTGTGGTGGTTTGTTAATGAGCTGGATGCAAGTGCTGCTTGGTGGCAAACTGATTGTTAGGGAAATACTGCCCAGAAGCATCGCAGTGCCGCTTGGTATCGCTGCCTGTTTTCACACAAATGGGTTTAGACAAGAAGAGGATGTAGTGTGGATAAAAGGTTGGTTTGAAGATTGTACCTGCTAATGATTAAGAGCTCCCTTATTTCAAAACAATTGCGTAAGGAATTGAGCCTGCCTTATTTCTGCTAGAAAGCAAACAAACAAAAAATGAACACATGGCTTCTGACAAATCATGAGACGTGTGACTCAAGATGCAAGCTAGCTGTAATTGTGGAACGTGTCAAAGCTGATTTGCTTCATTTGCCTGAGATTTTGTGCGCTTGCAAGGGTGTGTAAAAATGAAGGGTGTTGAGCGGGATAAAATGGCAACTGTGTTGCACAGGGAGCTTAATGCTGGTGGTCGGATGAAAAGCATTGCTAATTGTTAGTCTTCGGGAGGCAAGTTTGGATTCCACAGACACGAGGTCTGGCTGCAGAGAGCTCTCGTACAAAGGGCTGTATTTGTTAGGTTTGTGCTGCTGCTGATAGGAGCGAAGGAGAATAAAAACGAAGGAAATAGATCCGGGCTGCTGATGGCAGGAACCATGCATGGCTTTGTTGCTCCTTGCAGCTATTCTAATATTCTGGGGCACTCAAGCGTGCGTTCTGACTGCGATTCCTCCTTCTCTAAGTAAAGAGAAGCGAGTTTCATTTGCATGTTATTGATAAGGAAAATGAATCAGAATAGCAAGTTCTGAGCGCTGCGGATAATTTTTTGTCTCTCACGAGTGCCTGTCTGATGTCATTAAATTTACTCCAGTGAACTAATCTGTACCATCAGCTGTAACTTTCAAGTACTTCTCAAATAATTTCTAATATTTTTCAAGAGAAGCCTTTTGCTATTTTTTCCCTTTGTTTTTAACCTGTGTGAATTTTGTAAATCATGTAACTGTAAGGCAAATTCAGGCATCTTGCAAGGCCTTCTGCAGGGGAAATGTAATTAACGGCAGGAGTGGCAGAAGAGACAGCTTTTCCTTCGTCACTTGAAGCGTGGGGTGGTGGCAATTCCAGGTATGAGCAGAGCTCTTCCAGGCCCTCAGACACGAGCAGTCTGTATGTTAGCAAATCATTGGAATACCTGAAGCAACTGCAGCGTGTCAGCAAGATGGGAGCTTGTTTGACAAAGAACCAGGTATATTCCTATTAATTGCAGTACAGAAGGACCCATCTGCCTAAAATGCCAGTCGTGGCCTTCTGTAGTTGCAGAATAACACAGCATCACAAGTTTTTACTGCAAGTCTTTTCTGCAAAGTAGTACTGTGAAGTCACGCTTCAGGCTGGGTGAAGGACAAACTACTGTGTGCCAGATCCCATATTAGAGCAGAGGATTGAGTTCTCATTCTCCCTCTTCATTTTTCTGTTTTAAATATTCTTTTCTATTTTTTTTAAACTGGCAATAACTGAAGAAGAAATGCTTTCAGATGGACATTTTAAAACTTTGTGCTTAATAGCATTTTACTGTTGTCATGTATTTTGAAACTTTTATGTAAAGATGTATGTGGTGGTGTTGCAGAGGATGATCTATAATTATGGTAGTTCAATAGAATGATCATATTGGTTTGATGATGTAGTCAAGTGGCAAGGAGATCTGCTGCTGAGAATAGGAGCTTGTTTTGGTTCTGTGCAGCTGAAAACTGAGCAGTGACAGAAAGTGGTCGTGGCTGGGGTGTGTATTCCTGTGTTAAACTACAGTCTTTAAGTTGAATTCCTCAAGTGGACGTTTTGGTTTAGATGTTTTACATCTTTTTTTTTTTTTAAAAAAAAAAAAAGGAAACAAGGCAAATTGTGGAGTTTCAGTAATGCCTCACAAACTTGGTGAGTTGAATGCCATTGTGCCAGGTGCATTTTCTGCAGAGCTACGTTACATATTCAGTGTATTCGAACCTTTCAGTAATTCTGTAAACATTGCATTCCTTAGAGTGCTTTTCTTAATCTTATGTTATGGTAATTGAAATTGACCAGACAGACAATTAAATGTAATACTGAATTTGTTCTTATACATTTTTCATTGTTATAAAGGAGCTTATTAGTCTATGAACAACTGTGCTTTAAAGTCACAGTAATAAATGTCAACAGATCTCTCTACAAGTAGCATACTTTGAATAGCAAATTTAATTAGGACCAGCTGGAACGAGTTATTGTTCTTAAAGGTCATTATATGTTTTTATCTTCTAAAGAAAATAATGGTATATGAATTTGTGTAACAATCAGGAAAAAAAACCCAACAAAAAACAAGCTTAGGAATTCTTCAGAAATATTACGCTTTTCTTTATCCGATGTTTTGCTTCTTCTTTCGTGCAATAGGTGAAATACTACCGACACTTGGCACCCGATCACTTGCTTCAAATATGTCATCGACTCGGACCGCTTCTAGAGCAAGAAATCCCCCAGAGCGTCCCTGGAGTGCAGACGTTATTAGGAGCTGGCAGACAGTCTTTGCTTCGTACGAACAAAAGTATGAACATCGTGTGAGAGCTTTGAGAATTTTTGCTATTCCGTGCCTGGGAAAATCCAGTTCTCCATTCTTTGTGTAATTCTTCTGAAACAGGTTGCAAACACGTTGTGTGGAAGGGGTCTGCTCTTGCTGCGTTACATTGCGGGAGGCCTCCGGAGTCACCTGTGAACTATGGCAGTCCACCTAGTATAGGTAAGTCAGTTTTATTGAGGCACTGCCACTGTACAGCCTGACTCCCAGGGTAATTGATTGTCATAATGATGAGTGCAAAGTAGCAGTTCTGTTTGTCCTTGTTTGTGTCATATTCCTTGCACTGAATATTAATGCTTAATCAGATGTCATAACTGGTCATATTTGCATGTTTGTATGTGGAAGTTCTGCTCTGTCAATTCTGCTCTGAAGCTAGATATTTTTCTCTTTGAAGCATATGGCTGAATAAACTACATTTCAACAGTGAATAATACCAATAAAACTCATTTTGTTTAAGGTATAATAATGCTGTCAGTAGAGAAATAATTTGTGCAGTGGACCAACTTAAAACCAGGACAGCATAGTTTATACCTGTTATTGGAGAAAAAGAATAAGTCACATGGACTGGTGATGTTTTCTTTGGAAAGCTGTGAGTGTCTTGTAGGAGTGATCATTTCTGCTCTCTGGTCCATTGAGTAATTTCATAGCTCTGCTTTAGTTGGCTGTGTTGTGTCATGAAGCATGCATATGCATAATGTATATTGTATGTAATAGGTATATCATTAGTTACTTTTTTAAGCTTTATTTAAGGTGATATTTTGATCTCTGTTCTGTGTTAAAACTACCTGTGGGAAGAAAAAACTGTCAAAACATGATGTATATTGCTACCAGTACTTCTCTAATATTAGTTTAGTCAGGGAGTGGTCTTTTTTTCTTTTTTTTTCAATTATGTACAGCTGAATGTGCAGAAAAGCATATTCAGAAAATCTTACAAGGCTTCAGAGTAGATCAAGCATCTAATTAGTTCTAAAAACAGAACAGTGGTTAGTTAAAGGTATGCCTTGAACAGGCTAATTTACACCTTCTTTCCTGAAAGCTGTTTAAGCACACGATTAGTCAAACATCATTTGACCTCTAAGTGTGTGTGTGTGTGTTTGTGGGGGAGGGGGAGGAGGAGGACAAACATACATTCTCTAGAATCTTTCTATAGATGTAATGAGCAGCAGCAATGTTATACAGATTTCTTTTCAATCATAAAGCAAGGACATATTGCAATCCAGAACTCTTTTTTTAGATGTAGAGGCACTTTTATTTTTCTTAACACTTGGAAATTTAAGGACCTGGGAAACTTAAAGGTGACTGAATGAGTTGAGATGCCTCGAGGAGTAAATATTGCAGTAGCAGCAGGTTTCTGGGCCAACCTAAAGTTGAGTTGTTTAAGCAACATTAATGCTGTGATGCTTCACCTTGCTGCTGAAAGATAGAAACCTGGTCTTCACAGCAGCCTGGCTTGCCAAAAATGGAGTGCTGAAGATACATTGGGAGAGCTAGTAACAATGTAGAAATGCACAGCTGGGTGCTATTCAGGTGCACTCAATGGTAACTTGCTGTAGCAGTTCTTGGAAGTTGGAACTCTGTTATTGGGATATTGTTACCCTGATTAGGTTTCTAATGGATGGAGATAGAGCTCAGATATTTAGATTATTTCTAATGTTGAAGAATCGCAAAATCAAATATTAAAGACACATAATGTTTAATAAAATTACTCCCAGAGGATTATGGTTTTGTCCTATAGCTGAAACAGAAACATGCTACAACTAAGTAGCTTTTGAGGTTGAGCGCTGCCAACCTTGATTTGGTCAGATGGCAAAGTATTTGGTGTTCTAGTGGACTTGTTATTTGAAGGCTTTAAAAGAGTGTGGCTTTGGTGGGTATTTAGAGCTAAGTTTTCAAAACTTCCTCACCTAGTAAACGTGTTGGCTTGAGGCAATTCTCTTAAACCCTACATCAACAAGATTTTATTTACAGATATCATTTTAATATTTAACTATAAAGAATTGCTTCCATGTTGTATTCTAGATGTGGGGGAAGAAACGTTTGTTGTTGAATATTTCCCATCTCAAGTGTCTGTGCATTGTCTTGAACACTGAAAATTGGAAAATCTTGGGCCAGGTGAACAGCCTTACCTGCAAGGTGTGTGGAAGACAGAGTTGTCTGATAGTGAAGGTTTCCTTGGTGGTGACTGTCTTAATTTTCTCTGTACTTGGCATATGTACTGAAATGTGCTTGAAGAAAAAATTAGAGCAGAAGGTTCTGTGTTACTTTGTACTGTAGCTAAATCCACAGTGTGCTTTTTTTCAAGGGACAGGACCAGTGCATGAGGTCTGCCAGTTAGGTATCAAAGGAAGCTGTAGAATTGCCATGTACAGAAGTTGACTGTTAGGAGAAATAACTCTCAAGACTCTTTTTATGGAAGAAAAACTAGGGCTTTCTAGGTAAATGTTATTTTTATGGAAACTTTTTGCAGAACACCGAATATCTGCAAAATTACAGTTACTTCAACGTACCACTTTTTTTCATGACCAATAATTTCCTTTTCCGAACATCCAAATAAGTGCTGGTAACTGCATATTTTCAACTGTTTTTTGAATGTTTGATTCAGACCTGTGTGTTAAAGCATTTGCTTTTGATTAATCCTATTCTAGTCCAATCCTTGCAGTGAAACTGGGAGTTGGAATAACGCTTAATTCATAAATTGAAATTATTCTTAAGTAAATTCCTGTAGGAAGGCTGTGTTTTACATATTTGCTGTTTGGAAACTTATTCTTCAGGCTGCGTATATTTCAGTTGGAGAGCCCACTAATGACTGGGGAGTGGAAAAGAAGTCTGTCTGTTTTGTGGAGGCTTTTTCCTTTATTTACATATACTAAACATGTAGCTATATTTGTTCATTTCCTAGCTTTAGGAACCAGTGCAATCATGATACTGTTATTATATGCTTTAGTATTAAATTTTTTTCTACATTATGATAGCAGCCTTGTAGCTAACTTGTATGCACTTAAAATACATCTGTACAGGTACTTCACCAGAAATCTACAGTGTATGTCTGTAATATAATAGAAAACCAAAACTTGTGTAACGAGTAATCTCCCTCTGTGTTTAATTAAAATCAAAAAGGAGAATTGGAACTCAATAATCTTTAAGGTCTCTTCCAACATAAGCCATTCTGTGATTCTTTTGTTTTGTTAAAGATCCGTAAAGACCTTCAGGGATGCAGAAGCAGAAAAAGAAACTCTTTTTAAGTAACTTTCAGGAGCTCTGGAAAAGCACAGAGCCAAAACTTGAAGTTCTGAGTTCAGAGCTCTTAGGGAAGCTGGTTATTCATGTGTGAAGACCTGAGTGAGACTGGCTGCTCATTCTCTGCTAATGAAGAATATGTTCCCTGGCTGATTAATGCATCTGCCTGGTTTTGCTGAATAGTCCACTTCAGGAAAAGTTCTGAGAGATTTTTTTGTTTTCTCAGTTTCTCTATTCAGTTATCCTGCTGTTTGGGCTGAAAACAGAACACCATGTTCTAAAAGCAGTGCAGATGTTTGTTTTCAGAAATTTAGTAAATACTTAAGGCTTAAAAGCTAACTTCAGACTATGCTGTATAACCATTTCCCTGTGATAATAAAAATAAACCCAAAATAAACTAACCCAAAAGACCAACTTTTAGTTTTTTTTATACTACAAATGTGATACGTTTTCAAGTACCTGTGTAAAAGTAACATTTGTTATTTATTCAAGTGTAAAGAAAATTATACTAAAATGGAAACCTTGTGCAAGAAGAAATAAGAAGTCTTAAGGTACTCATATTTTGAGTGAAACTCAATGACTAAATAATACACAGAATGTAAGTGGGGTTATATTGAAGTCAAGGATCAGGTTGGAAGTACTTAGGATAGCTTTCATTTGTTGTTGCCTTTCCAAGTGTCTCACCTCCCCTCTCTGAATTGTTAAGGATTTGACACCTAATTCCATTGAGCAAATTGACTTCATATGTGAAGCTTAAGATGTAGGTAGACTCTTTGTATTCTCAGAAACACTCCTGTGGGGAGTCAGTATGCTTTAACTTTCCCATAGACAAGTCCTGACTTGCTCAAATTGCTAGCTTCACCATGGTGGCTGTTACCTGTGAGCCAGAAGATTTAGATTTATGCATGGAGTTTAGAAGCTCAACAGAGAAATAGTAGAAAAGCAGAAGTCAACTCAAGCTGCCTTCTTGACTTTGAACATCTTTACAGAAGGGGCATGGGGGAGGAAGCCTGAATGCATGATGCTTTTAATATTACTAGCTTTGACAGTAGAAGGAGGAGTCAGGCAGTCTTGCTTTATTGTTTTTCAACAGCCCTAAGTGCTGTAAGGTCATTAGAGGTGTGACTAGCTTCTCACGTTATGAAACTCAATTCATTATGGGTAGGAGTTGTAAATAATGTGTTCTTCAGGTGTCCTTCCAGCTTTTTCTCTTGAATCCGATTCAATTTTTGTGTGAATGGAAAAGGAACAAAGTTGGTTTCTGTTCTGTGAAATAGAACTTTCATCCATTGAATTCAAGTCCAGAATGGAAGAAAATAATACATAAGCCGTAGTGATTTTGTGCATGCTTTTAAAATGTAACTTGGTTAAAAAAAAAAATTGTATTTATCAATGGGCAAAGCACACTGTGCTCCCTCATCTCTAAAGGCATATTTATGTTCCAGGGCAAAACTATATAAATAAAGGGATCAAATTGGCTGCTTTGATAAAACTAAGATAAGAAATCCATGGGGGAAATAAAAAGATCAACATAATTAATACAGCTATGTCTGTCAGATACCAGCATTTATCTTGATTATATAGATTGCCATTTTTGTTGCTAGTTTTGTTTTGGGTACTGGGTGAGATAGAGACATTCTAAAACTTTGGAGGCATTCAAGTTGGTGCCTGCTGCATGCCTTTGGAGTAAAAGAAGGCCTGTGACAATTTTCTTTATGTTCTGTTGAAATTTCCTACCATTTTGCATTCAGCAGCTTTATGTTTGATTTTGAATTGTTCTGATTCAAGGCAAACAAAGTAAGCAAAGTAAGGTGATCTTGACTCTGAGGTGTGCGGTTTTCAGATTTATGTTGTTACTAGCACTGAATCATAACAGTAGGAATGAGATTTAAAACAAAACAAAACCAACAAAGTGAAGTTCAATTTCACTAGGTTGTTTCTAATATCCCAGTTTTCCATTCACATCTTAGTTTTCAAAACTGTCATAACCTTCTTGCTGACAAACAAGAAGAAGTGCAGAGTCCTGCAGCTGGGGACAACCAATTCCAGGCACCAGGACATGCTGGGGTTACCCAGGTGGAAAGCAGCCTGGCAGAAAAGGATCCATGGGTCCTGATGGACACCAAGTTGAACGTGAGTCAGCAGTGTGTCCTTTCTGCTAAGAAGGCTTATGGTATTCTTGGCTACATTACGCAAAGTGTGACTTCATCAAAAAGAGGTGGTCCTTTCTCACTACTCAGCACTGGGGAGGCCATGACTGGAGTGCTATATTTGGTTTGGATGTAAGAGGGAGTTGTATTGGGAAGAGTCCAGCATGGGGCCGTGAAGTTGATGAAGGGACTGGAGTGCCTCACCTCTAAGGGGAAGCTGAGAGAGCTGGGAGAAGACTCTCTTCAGTGTCTATAAATACATGAAGTGGGTCACAAAATTAAGAGCCAGGCTCTTTACTGTGGTGCTCAAGAGGCAGTGGCCACAAACCAGAACACAAGAGGTTCTGTCTAAACACCGGAGAACTTTCATTCACTATGAAGTTGACTGCAAACTGCCTTATGAAGTTTCCACCTGTTGTGGTTTGACCCAGCAGGAGGCTCTGCACCACAAAATCGTTTCTCACTCCCCTCACTTCTGCTTGATGTATGGAATATCCCTTTGGCCACTTTAAGTCAGCTGTCCAAATTCTGTTCCCTCCCAGTTCCTTGGATACTTTGCTGTCAATGGCCTTGGCTCTGTACAATGCTGTTTAGCTGCAACTATGAACATTGGTGTGTGTTACTAGTATTGTTTTTCTCCTAGAACCAAAACACAGCATTATACCAAACACTGAAGAAAACAGTTCTGTCCCAGCTGAAACTAAGGCACTGTCCTTGGTGATACTCAAAACCCAACTGGGCTCAGGCGTGGACACTGTGCTCTGATGTCCCTACTTTTCAGCAAGGGTTTGGACCTGGTGTCTTCCAGAAGTCCCTTCCAACCTCAGACAAGTTGTGATTCTGTGATAGCAGACAGTTACAGGACTAAAACCTGCAAGCCAGTTCATTCTGTATTAATAAGTAACTGATAAACAATTCATAACAACTTAAATAATAACATTCTGTGGAGATGTGTGTTTTACGTGTTTGAATATCTGTAGTGTATGTAGCTTTCTGAGGCATTTTTTTTTTTCTAATCAGGCAGCTCCAGTATTAACTAGGAAGAATCCTGATTTTCTTTTTTTTTTTTTTATATAACCAAAATGTCAATTAGGACTAAGTAGTGAAGTGTTATTCTGTGTTGTACACACAACAGCTGGTAACATCTGTGATTTATTTTTTTTCTTACTAAGGATCAATCTTGTGCATGGGTACAAGAGGCATAGATAAGATAATTTTAACTTCCTTGGTTGGCCAGGCATTGGGTGGTATTTATTTGTGTAGCATACACTTCACAGCACCTTTCCAGTAAGCAAAAGCCAGCCAGTCTCTGCTGTGTAGCTTTGTTCTCGCATCAAACCCTTCCTTATTCTCTTGGTTGACACAATGTTCTCTTAAGTGTTCCTTGGATAAAGTTTATACTGTTGCCTTAGCTGGTTATGTACTGCAAGTGGCTCCCGCTGCAGCTGTTCAATTGCCTATAGGTTGTCCCTCTTCCTGTGATTGAATCATCACCTTTGCTCATGTTGACTCAATTGTGTGAAGCCAGGCAGAACCTAAGCAAAAGCAGAAAACTGCTAGTAGAGCTCAAATGAGAGTTACAGGAGTAACTGCTGTACAGGAGTTTCTAAAATCAGTCTTCCCTAAATACAGCAAAAATCAAGCTAAAGTGGCTTAAGGACTATACAAAGGTGGTAAAGCCAGATACAAGTAACTACTCCTTTAAACTTAAGACATATAATTAGTACAAAGGCACTATTATTAACAGTTGGTAGCTTTTCTTACCTTGACTTGCACTGGAAAAATCAGTTTTACTGTTCTCTTGCATAAGATGTGGCTGTTTTTCTTTCATTTTTGCCTGTACTCTGAAGGAAAAAAGCAGTGGGTCCTCTGCTAACAAGGTGGGCAGGTGTCACACTGGAGCCATAAACATTTGGAATAAAATGTGTAAATACTTCTAGAGAAGCGAGTTGAATCCCTTGGCAAAGTGAATGAGATTAAATGGACCAGCTGTATTGAGGAAACTGAGGAGCAATGATAGATGCAGTGATAGATACAGGTTTATAATGCTGCTTTTTGCCCTGTAAAACTAATTTTTAGTTCACTTAGATTTATTTTTAAATGGTAATGCTTTTTTTCTTTTTCTTTTTTTTTTTTTAATATAAATTTTGGGCAATGCAAATTTGTCAGACTTGGTTTTCTTATTTCCACTGTCACTGCGTGCTGCTCCTATTTTGCAGTAGGCTGATGTTACTGAACTGGGGACACTTCATATGTTGAGATCCCCAGAGATCTGTGAACTTGTAGCAAGTTGCCTGTCACTGTTTGATAGCAACAAGAATATCAGCAGAAATATTGGCTTAAGCTCTGTTTATTTACTAATGGAGATTATTAAGTTTGTATATATATATATCTTGAAATCAATTTCTGTTACATTCGTAGAGTTTTCCATAAATTCAGATGTTAGAAGTTGGATGTTAGAAATGCTTGGATGAGTTTGTTGTGTTTATGTTAAAGAATGCACTTGTTTTTAAACTTACTGGCAGAACATATCTACAAATTAACCTCTAGCTTACATTTTTTACTGTTATGTGAGCTATGAATTGATTTGAAGGCATTGCTGTAAGCTGATTTCCAAGCAAGAATCGTCTTGTATTAGAAGCAAATAAAAGGTAACTTCTGAATAGGCTGAGATTGCGGAAGATCACTTCATTGTTGTGACAAATACTTTTCTGACTTTGTTTTATTCTTTGTGGTGGGTGTGGGATGTCTTTTTACTGTAGGTTGATGTGTCGGAAGCAGAAACTGGATTTATCTTGTGACTGAGCTAATCTGGGTTTCCTGCTGTTTTGAAGTAGACTTTTGGCAAGGAGAAGCTTTGTTATAAAGCAAATGCAGCTGCATCTTGTTCTTGTAGAAGGGTAGGTTGAAGAGGTTATAGCAGAGCCTTAAGGCAGTAGTGGTCCATTGAGTTGGTGCTTCACTCTACAGCTAATGATCCTTCTCCTTCACAAAGCATCTTGAACAAGGAAAACTTCCTTGAATCCTTGGGCTACATATGCAGTAACCTAAATGTTTCAGGGCTGTTCTCATGGCCTGAAGCCAAAAGTCTTGGCAGTTATCCATACCACAAAGTGCTTTTGCTCCTATGTAGAGCAGCTGCTATCCAGTTTGAATGAAGTTTGACCTGTGCTGACTCATGAACTTCTGTCTCATTTGCCTGGGCCAAGTCAGGCAATGCAAGAGGCTTGTAGACAGTTGATACTGAAGGTTATTGAGTGCCCAGACCAGCGCCCTGGTCCTGCTTCCTTCACTAGTACAGGTGTTGCCTTGGTCCAGTGTAAGGAATGCCTAACCAGAGTAATAATGACAGTAGCAGCTACCTGTCTTGGAAGTGATAGGTCTTTGTTTTCATGCATGATGCTGTGGATATTGCTGGGCATTTATTTTTTATTTTTTACTTCTTGCATATTGCTGGTCACAGTTGTATGAAATATAAAATATTTTATGCCATTTTTGCCATTTTTTTCTTTGCTCTGATAACGGTATGGGGAACTGTTTGGCTAATGTGTGTGTGTGTATCCGTGCATTCAAACAGTATACTCTGTTGCTTTATCGTTGTGTGAATAGCAGTTTAAAATTGGAAATGCTGATGTTTAATTTGAATGAAGATTTCCATTTTGTTACAACAGAGGTTTCTGGACCTCTCTGGCTTATAACGTGGGGAAAAAAAAAAAATAACCCAAGTTCTCTGAACAAAGTTCTGTTAGTCAGAATCAGAACTTTCCATGAGAATTTTGAATGAGAATCTTTGGATTTTGTTTGCTTGTTTTGTTGTGGTTATTCTATTTTTATTTTAATTTTTTTTTACCATAGTAAGTAGTAATATTATTCAAAACAAGAGTTGTCTTGTAAAGGTTGAGTAAGTGATTGTAATTGTCTAAAAACTTGTTGTCCTGTAGAAGACTTCAATGTTTGCTGGTCTGCAGTTAATAGCTATGTGGATACTAGTATGCATCTTAAATTTGAGGTAGTTTTCCCCTCTGTAGAAGCTGTTTTGGTCCTCTTGAATACCATTCTAGGTATAAAATAAGAAGCATACATTTGGGCAATTAAAATTGGGGGTTTGATGTATCATATCTTCATGCTCTGCCTTGCACTTCAGTACTTTTTCTAATGTTTGTATCATAGGCTGCTTTTGTGTTATATTTTTCCCCAGTGATGGTAAATGGAGAGAGTTACTGTAGTAAGGTGTTCATGTGGTGCAGTGCTGCAATGAACTTTCTCTTCTGCAGGTGTGTTTTGGCTTATGAACCCAATATAAATATCTTTTCCTTTTTCTTTCCCCATTTGGTAGTGGATACCCTATTCTCAAGAAAACTGAATGGAAAATACAGACTTGAGCGCCTTGTTCCAACTGCAGTCTACCAACATATGAAGATGCATAAACGAATTTTAGGACACTTATCTTCTGTATACTGTGTAACTTTTGATCGGACTGGAAGGCGAATATTTACTGTGAGTATAAATATTTTTTGTCTAATTTTTTAGAGTATAGATAGCATAGTTGCCCAAACCTGAGCGTGCTGACATCTATTAGTACCAGATGAATGCTTTGCTGCTGTTACTTTCAGATGAATTTTCATAACGGTGCCAGTTTACATGTTAAGATAATTCAGCATATTGAATGTGCTGGTGACTGCTGATCCATGCAGTTCAGTCAGAAAACTGCAGTTATTTTCCATGAAATTACCTTGTGCAGATTCTTTCTTCTTCTGGACTTCTCTAGGAAAGGCATAGAGAAAAGAACAGACTGCTATCAGGGAATTTTAGAAGTCAGGGTAGGTAATTGTTTTGTAGTTAGATTATTTTAGCCTTTTTTCTGTAATTTTTATTACGTTTCAAATTACTATTAACAGTCTGGTAGATTTATACAGCATGTGGATGATAGAAGGCTGAAAATTAGCAGTGTTTTATAACAAATGTTGGTTTATGAGGAATTGTGATCTGTGAGATCCCAGGAACTGATTTTTATAGGAATGTTATCAGTATTTATAGCTAATTTCACTGTGTTGCTTTGGTGGGTTGGTTTATTTTTGCTCTTCTTGTTCTTTACTCTGAGGACGTCTGAAATCAGTACTGAAAATGCAAGTTTCTTAAAGAATGGGATTAAGAAAAATGATACGCATCAGTATAATTGGATTCCTTAGTAAGGAGTCAACTTCAGTAAAGCCAAGGATCATATAAATGCACACCTTGTGTCAATCTGGAATGCTCTGGCGGCATTTATTGCTTTCTCACAATTACTGGATTCCTGTGGTGCGTTTGTGGATCTGGGAGCTTGTTTGCACTCTTTGGAATGCCAAGACAGATAACTTGAGCACTGCAGGTGGAAGTGCAGTTTGGTTTGACGCTGCAGTTCAAACTTCTCACATGCTTTTAACGTGGTTGTGAATACAATTTGCCCTTCTGCCCACATGCAATTTATTTAATGCATTGCGTGGAAAAATGTATAGCTGCGGGGACTGTGGCACTTATAGAAGTACAGGCAGACTTCTGTTTGTTTACTTGTTCGTAGTAGAGATTTTCTTAATATTTCTTTAGCTTTCATTGACAAGCTAAAGTCCCTCAACAGTCATAGGCATTAAATTCTTACCATGTCCTCTAGTTTGTGCATGATTCACCTGTCAGAAAAAGTGTTGCTCTGATGTTGTAGGCTTATTTTAGATGTGACAAGGCAGAATGGGTTAGGGATTTTGTGTGCAAGCATAAAAATCCCCAGTGTTCGTCCTATTCAGCTCTACGTAGAAACTTCTGTTTGTGCTTCATTGAAGTGCCTGGAACTCCCTGTTAAGGTCTTATGATTCATCATTTTCTTAAATCCCATGTTCCTTAAATCTGTTGTCTTTGAGGGACTTACTAAAGTTCCCTTGAGTGCATCTGTAATGAAGAGTAGAGTTGCACATTCCCTTGTGTTTTGCAGTGTGACTTTAAAGTGGCTAGAGAGACATTTCTCTTGACTATAACAACAGTTTATTTCTAAAAGAAAAGTAGAAGAACCTGGAATAAAATGAGGGGAGCAGTTGTGCTTATGTAACCCCTGAGCTCTGCTGGCAGTCCTTTGCTGAGAGATAAAATGGTGTCCAAGGTATAATTGCTTTAAAAAGATCTTGGGTTCAGATCGAAATTATTTCAATCCGGTGTTGAATAAAGTGCCCATAGAAAGTAATTTTAGCTGATGGATTTTCCTCTGTGGGGCTGGATCAAAGTCTTTTACCTCAGTGTTATTGGATAAATCCAGTGTTCTTTGTGTAGATGTTTAAATGTCTGTTGGCAAACAGAATACCGAAGTGTTCTACTCCATACTGCAGTAAAATCCAAGTTCTAGTTGCTGTGGTGATGCAATTTGTTGATAAAGTTGGCATATATCATTGAATTTATAAACAAAAGGAAGACAGATTTCATTCTAGACATGTCTGTTACCAGCATATAAATTTGTGTGCATCAATAGGGAATTGTTCTTGCTCTGATCTCTATAACCTCCAACATTTAGTGCAACGTTAGCTAGGTAAGAGATTGTTTTAGTTTTATGATTGGTTGTAGAAGCTGCGTTTTCCTTTCCTCTGAAGGACTGAAAGCCTCCACATTTAAGTTCTATTTATGTGCTGCTTCAAATTAAAAGAAAGAAAAAGTGATCTCAGCACATTTTTGAGTCATACTGTTCTGAGAGATGTTATCTTTGTTAGGAAGAAGATGCTCTTGGTTTACCTAACGACGGTGAAAACAGGACGCAAAGCAGTTTTCCTGCTAGCTAGTAGGTCATGCACTGACTGGTCCTATTTACCTTATGTTAAAGATTTCACAAGAGATTTCTAAAGATCAGCTTCTAAGATGTTTTTAATTTTTTTCTTCTGAATATACAAAAATATTCCCAGTATACAAACCTGATGTTTTCTGTTTTCAAATTAACTGCAATGAATACAGCTTTACTTGCAAAGACACAACTGAAGGAACTGTCAGCCTTCAGTGAATGAAACCTTACTATTGGAGGCGGTTTTGGATCTCTTGGAACCATGTGCTAGTGATAGGGACAGGCATTGCCTTCTCTGGTTCTTGTACTGCTTGATCCTTCCAAGTCAGAAAGTTGCCAGTGTTATTTCCCTCATCTTTATCTTCCTGTCTCCACTGAGATCCTCTTTCTAGGGAATAATAATAAGCAGAGGAGAGTAATAACCTGTGGTTGGAAAGAGACCGATCTGTATGGTTTTTGGCAGTTTCACTGCAGCCCACAAGTCTCTGTAATGGTAGGAAAGTAAACCAGTTTTACTCCATACCTTGGTAATGCTGTCATCAGTTCTCTGTAGGGGCTGAGCCTGTTCTAGGATTTGTTTTTGACAAATGCTTTTAATAGCCACATAATTTGTAGTAGTTGCAGACATAACCTTGGAAACAGAAGCTGTGGTGTAAGCTGATGCCCTTGCTGGTAGAACTGGAACAGTATTTTAAGAGTTGTGAATTATCCCATTCAATTCAGACAGAATCTTATGGATTTATTTGAGCTCTAATATTACTATCTTGCCAAGATGCTACAGAATTTATAACTTACCGTAGTTATTTTTCTTGCTGAGACTTGCTAACAGTTTAATTTTCCTCTACAGGGGAGAGGTACAGCACATGCCTCTATAGCTGTCCTGGAGCCAGCTGGTAGGAAGCAGTCTGATTTTATGCTGATCTGCTTTCCTCAGTTTGCTATTAAATAGACCTCTGAGGTTTCTCCAGGTGGCATTAGGTCCTAAAGCTAGCATTCTTTTTCTCTGTTTCTTTGCTTTTTTTTCCCGCCCTTGTTTCTGACTCTTCTACGTCTCTCTTTATCTATGCACAGATTTCTCTCCATCAATTACATTCGGCAAGCAGCTTTTTAGGGGTCTTGTAATGCAAGGTTTAGTTTATTGGGTTGTCTTTTATTTGTTTACTTATTTTCTTTGAACAATCTGTTCATCCAGTGGAATGGCTGCAAGCTGCAAGTGAATAGCTTATTCATAATGTTGATCCTTACGATGTGAGAACTGCAGAAGCATGTTTTATGTGATATGTACAGTGCTGTAGAGAGTGTTACTTGTGCAGCTCCAAGAAAAATGGGACTGATGGTTTGAGACTTCTACACTGTGATGCAAGTAATTAATGTTAATGGATTGGCTCTGTTCTCATGCATTTATTGCTTTGCGTAAGAGATTAATGCACTTGTGAGTGTTTTCCATCCCCAGTCTCCTGGAGTGTTTGGAGATTTTGAGTTCCTTTGGAAGTTTTGGGATCCCTATTGTCTTCTTGCTTCAAATCTCTGTTTTGTGGCTGAAAGTATTATTTATCATATCTATCACATAAATTTCACTCACTCCACCCCTTTTTATCTCTTCTGTGTTTAGGTTGGGTTTTTTTTTTGGTTCTAACCAGACTTCTAAGACAAATATGCAAGCCTTTTCATGCTCAAAATCTTACAGTGTAATCTGTAGAACAGATTGACCTCATATCATTGTTGCATTAAGTAGGTAATGTTATTGGCCAAATTTTAGTTAAACATTCTCAGGCCCAGGGAGCTGTCAGAAAAACCCTCTTGTAATAAAAATCTGAAGCAAAAGTATATTTCACTTTCTGTTAAGGGCTCTTGTCATTTACAAAACTTGTAGTACGACAGTACTTGTAAAGAACAATATAAACTTCTGAAGAATGTTTAGGAGTGGAAAATATTGGTGCACTGATGACTCTTAATTTGGGAGCATGAGAATTTTTAATTAAATGATTGGGCTCGATTTGGAGTTTGAAACCTTCTTAGTTGAGTAATGTGAGTGCTTTATAGCCAGCTTGTATGTTCATTTTAAGGAAGCAAAGGGACTAAAACAATCTGCTTAAAACTTACAGCTTAGAGGAAAAAATGCTGCCCTTTTTTCTTTTAACTCTTATTTGTAAGCTCTAAACGGCAAGTTTAGAGCCTGTTAAATTGTGCATTGGGTAAGTCTGAACATACGAACTACTGAGCGCATTTCCCAGTTATTTTTCTACTCTTTCAATCCTCAGTAACTTAATGTGAATAAATCAGGTGATAAGTAAAACTAGCCTGAGTAAATATATTCAGTACGTGTGAGATTCGGAGCTTTTTCAAAAGCATTAAACGCTCACAACTGCACTTAAATTCACTTAAGCAGCTGCAACAGTATTTAAGAGATCCTTGGGTCTTCTTTCTTCTTGTAGAAGTTCTTAACTGGGGAGTTCCTGATTCGACCTGTAGACTAAAAAATTTTCCTGAAAGCAGTTTACTTTTTTTCCATGCAGATATTTGAGATTAATTCAATGCTGCAATAATGGTAGATCAAATGTGTAGTAGGTTCATTCACTGGATCTTAACTCAGTGGGTCTGAATCAAAAGAAAGGAAAAGTGATGTGAAGGAAAGTGATTGTTTCAAGGGTTTGATATAGAGGAAGAGATAAAATTAACACAATTTAAACAATTCAGCACTTGGCTTTCAAGGCCGTGCAATCTGAACACGATGAAGCAAAAACCAAAAACTGCAGATATTTGTTATGATTTGTGAGGTAAAATTTGAAGAAGTTGAGGTAATTCGGAAGGAATTTTGAGATTCAAGGCAAATAATTGGATTAATATATACTTCTGCTACTGCATTGTGGGTAAAATGTCCACTGAGGTCCTACTTCAGGCAAAACTCAGAGAAGTTACAGAAGTTACATTCTGCTTGCTACTGGAATGCGTGGTTATTTATTTATTTATTTTAATTTTTTAATGGTAATACACTAATGATGATATTGGAAAAACTGAAAATAAATGATCAAAAAAAACTGTTGTGGCTCTGTTCAAAATTTTGGAAGATGATACCTGCTAGTAAAGTGTTCTAATGTGCCTTAGGTGTGGAGTGTAAAGGTAAAGGAAAGATTGAGTCACTGTGCAGATTTATCAGCGGAGAGTGTTAGTTTTATTTTTGTTGTTGTTTTCAGTGGTTCCTGTTATAGCTGCTATCGGTAAGGAGGAGAAAAGTTTAGGCTAAAATAAAGTACAAACTAACGGGGTAGCTTCTCTTACAACAGTTTATTTAGGGTTTTGGCAATTTCAAGCTCAGGAATATTGGTATTTCCGAAGCTTGGCTTTCTGAGGTAATTTCTTCTGAATTGCGGAGCTTCAAGAAGGAATGGAAACGCAAGTCATAGTGCATACAATATGCACGCAGACAGAGGGGGATGGAGATGTTTGCCCTCAGACTTTGTGTCTGCTTCAGACCTTTGTTCTGCGTGGTTGTCTAAGCCAACTTTTTTCTCACGTAAAACCTGATGAGACCTGATGACCCAACAGCTGGAAGGCGGGGATTAATGTGATACTGATGTTTGCTTTGCACAGGATTTTTATTGCATGTTCTTTGTTCCTAGAGTCCTGCTCTGCTTCCCTTGTTGTGTCTTCAGAACAGCTGTTTTGAAAAGCAGCATCTCATCACATAAGATTTCCTTAAGACGCAGAGCAAGACTTTTAGATTAAGGAAATAGTTATCAGAATCATTTTTCTGCTCAAAAAATCCAATGCTCAGTACCTTGAGTTTTGTTTAATTGAACTGTACAATAGAAACAGCTAATGATTTCTACCTTATTTCTAGGGATCAGATGATTGCCTTGTAAAAATCTGGGCAACAGATGATGGCAGGTTGTTGGCTACCCTGAGAGGGCATGCAGCTGAAATATCTGATATGGCGGTGAACTACGAGAACACCATGATAGCTGCTGGAAGCTGTGATAAAATGATCAGAGTTTGGTGCCTTCGAACTTGTGCACCCTTAGCAGTTCTGCAGGGCCACAGTGCATCTATAACATCATTGCAGGTAGGTTTTCACTTTGCAAAGTCACCTATGTAGCAACGTGCATTTTTTGACTGAAAGAGAAACCACTTGAGAACATTCTAAATAATAATGTCTATGGAGCAACTAAGCTGTAAAAGAAGAAGTTTTCATGGTACTTGTTGCAAAAATGACACGTTTATTGTCACAGTATCTGATCCTAGCAAAATGCCAGGCATAATCTATTTGTGGGAGGGAAAAATAAAGAAGAAACTTCTTAAAAAATTGCATGATGCATGTGGACAGTTCTGTTATGAAGAATGATTGCTTTGCAGACTGTGATTTTGAGTACCAATATATTGAGTAAAAACTGCAGTCAGTGCTGAACAGTTTGCTCTGCTTCCTGTCTGGAGTTGCTTGCTATTGTACAGTTTGGGCTGTGGGGAAGGAGAAGCCAGAGTGGTTTTCATGCAAGCCAGAAAGGTTGTTCTGAAGGGAGAAAGTTATTCTAAGAAGCACTGTGTTGTTGGAGTACTGACCTCTTCTTCTTTTTTTTCCCCATCCCTCCTCCCAGTTCTCTCCACTATGCAGTGGCTCAAAGAGATACTTATCTTCAACCGGGGCAGATGGAACAATATGCTTTTGGCTGTGGGATGCTGGTACCCTTAAAATAAAGTTAGTTGTTATTTTATTTATTGCTATTTCTATGTTTGTGATTAAGAATGATATACAAATGTTGTTGAAAGGTCTTGTCACTGGTTGTTTTGCTGTCTGTGCAATAGTTGGATTGATCCTTTTCTGGGGGTTGATATAACTTGCTTGCTTGTCTTTTAAGGACTAAGTTAAAAACATAAGTAATCACTGAGGGTTTTTGTACAGTTAAATCAATATACAACCACTTTTTTCTGTGGCTCTGTTAATAAAGCAACATGATGTCAAAGTTGGCTTTTTTGTTCTCTGAAAAATTCATGGAAGTTTTGACAAAATGTGCCACAAGATGATTGCAATTTAGACTTGAGAATCTAAGGTTTAGTGGGAGGAGGTAATGTCCTAGCAAGAAATTAGGATGGAGTTAATTTTCGTTTGTTTGTCTGTCATTTTCTTCTCTCTAAAACCTGTTTTTAGTTGCTCTTTATGTAGCATGGTAAGGAGGGTGTCACTCATGGGCTGTGTATTGGTGGATGAAGTTGACTCTGAAGTTTCTGCCTTCAAAGGATAAGATATGAAAAGTCTTGCCAGAGCCCTCAATTCGTTTTTTATTATGAGTATTAAAAATAACTTCAGTGGCTTTCAAATGCTTTTTCTCCTTCTTAATTGCAAAACATCTGGAGCGTAAAATTAGAAATAGTTAATAATCACTGATAATTCAGTTTGGAGCAAGGATCTCTTCCCTTTTCCTAATTAGAGAGTAGTAGAATTAATGAGACTTAAATGGCTTACGCTATATAAGCTGGGAGATGAATATTTGGGTGAATCATGAAGTTAGATGAAATTTGTCTTGAGGTTAAGAAAAAAAAAAAGCGAGCTGGTTTCAGTTACAGTAAGGATTCTCAATTCCTAGATGTAGAATACAAATTTTAACACTCAGAAAATATTAAAAGAATTAAGGTGTTGTTTTTTAATTTTTATTATGCTTTCATATGTAAAGAGACACAAAAGTGTCTGCAATTTAAAAAAAAAAAAAAAAAAAAAAAGTTCAGTTACATGTTGCAGAACTGAAAGGAGTTAGTCTCATAACCCAAGTCATGCAGCAGTTCATGTTGCTCAACAGGAGAGTGCAGAGTAGCTTTGTGAGTGGAGCTTGCACTGTCCTTAACAACTGTTCTTCGGGTATTTTCTGTGTTGAGTTTGAGAAGATAGAGGGACCCTTTAAACTACAAGGTCTACTCTAAAAGTAATGCTTCCTATTTTATTATGTTGGCCCATGATGTCAGAGGTGGATGGAGGTGATATGGCAGTAGAGGTTGAACCTTGCTGTGAGTATTCCATTACATTCTGTTGTCATGTGACAGATAACAGCCGAAGAGCAGTCTAACAAAGTGGTGTCTGAGATGGAAGTCCATATAAAGCCAAGGTGTGTCATTAAGTTCCTCTGTGCAGAAAAGATGGCACCTTTTGACATTCATCGGCATTTGCTGAATGTTTATGGAGACTGAACAGTGGATGCAGTCGGGTGGTGGGTTGTGCGTTTCAATGGTGACAGTGGTGACATGGAAGACAAACTGTGTTCTGAAAGGTTATGTACAGCTGTGACACCACTCAGTGAAGAGCATCTCATTCAGCTCATCTGTGCTAATTGGTGGATTATGGACAGGGAACTTTGGAGATTAATATTAGCTTGAATGCATAGGAAACAATGGTGGCAACATTGGAGTATCACAAAGCGTGCACTAGGTGGATCCATTCAGTGCACCATACTCAAATTCGTTAGGATCTATTGAACCAATACAAGGCCGAAGGTGACAGTTTCTCGGATTGCTTCATTAACAGTGACAAGATGTATGTTACCACTATGAAGCTGAAGATAAAATATGTAATCCGTGGAGTGGGGACATGTGAATTTTCAGCACTGAAGATGTAGCCCTCAATAGGTAAAGTGATGTGCCCTGTCTTTTGGGATAGGAAAGAGGTGACCCACCCCGATTTTCTGGAATCTGGACAAACCATCAATTCTGACTGCTGTGTTCTGACAGTGATTGTGCTCAAGGTTTGAACTTCAAGTATCAAGCCAAAGACAACAACTTTTCTTTTGGAGCATGATAATGTTGAGTCCCATACCAGTTTGAGTCCTGTAGAGCACACTGCCGGTCTTGCTTGGAGCCTGTCCTACCACTCAAACGTTATAGTCTGGATTTGATGCCTCCAGATTTCTGTCTACTTGGGCCAAGGAGGGACAGACTAGTTGTGCAACATTTTGCTAGCAGTGAGACCATTATAGCCGCTGTGAAACTGTCAATAACTTCTACTGTTGCAGGTTTTTGCAAGTGTAGCATGCAAGCTCTTGTTTGTCACTGGCAAAGATGTGCAACTAATGGTGCTGATTGTGTTGATTTTTTTTTTTAAATCATATTTATTTATTTTTGTAGCTGAGAATGTGCTCTATCAAGTAGAGAAATTTTGCCATTTGTAGCTGTTGGGTTTCCATAGAAATAAATAGGAGGCATTACTTTTGGAGCAACCTACGTATGTCTTTTCAGTCTGGAAAGTGAGTGCATGAAATGAATAAGACCTGTACATTTGCTAGTGTCCTGAAGAGGTTGTATAGTAATTGGCTGTGGAATCTTCTTGTGCTGGAGGGTATTAACTGAAACTAGCTAATTTACAGTCAGAAGGAGATGGCTTTTAACATGCAGCGAAGTTATGGAACTCCTTGTCACAGATTATTATACATGTCGAAAGCATAAAAGAAGAAACTGAAAGTTATCACTGTGTACTTTTTTTGTTGTTACACCCAGTTTTGGCTACAGCTGGAAGTAGGAAACTATTTGTAGGTATTTGTTCCAATTTAGTATGGTTAAGCATTTGAAGTACTTCATGCTTTTTCTTGAAAACTAGAGCATATACTAAATCTAAATAGGAAATGTTTGTGTCTTTTAGGACTGGAACATAGTTGTATGTTACGTAGCATACTGAAATAGTTGCACACTCAGAAAAGTCTCCATGTCTCTCTTCTTAACCTTGTTAGTTACAGGAGGTTCTACTTAATTTTCTAAACTATAAACTTTTCTAAGTGTGATCATTGTAAATCATGTTAATCATACTGTGAAACTGGGAATCCAGTGTAGTTTTTCACCAGGGTACCTTGTTCATGGACACTCAGCCTCAGTAATAGGTAAGGATTGTTGTAGTTTTGGATGAGGCAATTGTCCCTTTGAAAAGTTACCAAGCACTGGAACAAGCATCCTAGAGAGGCTGTGGAGTCTCTTTCTCTGGAGATATTCAAAACTCACCTGGATGCTTTCCTGTGCATCCTACTGTAGGGAACCTGCTTTAGCTGGAGGGTTGGACTAGATGTCTGACCAGGGGTCACTTCTAACCTCTATGATTCTTTGATTGTTCTTCCTTACGCCTTTAGATCTAGATCTACTTCCAGAACTGTGGAAACATGGCATATTCCTTCCATATCCATTCAGTGATGTGCTGGGGAAAATAAGTAGTAGCAGTAAAAGCAGTGTCGAAGGAAAGAGGAATCTTATTCCTGAGGCCCATTATGAAGCATTTTTTGTATGTTTGTTGTTGTTGGTTTGTATTTTTTTTTTTTTCTTATAGGCCTTATCCTGGTTCTTCTATTTTTATTTTTTTTATTGCAAATGCTTATTTCTTTAACTCTTCTAAACATAAGGACTTCTGCAATCTATTTGCCGGTAGCTCTGTTGCTATATTAATTGTATCTCTGAAATTAGAGGCATCCTATGTTGGTATCCCCTTGTTTGGATAACTTCATTGAGGTATGTTGAATATTTTGTTCACACATAGCCTGAACAGGAGATTTCTGGCAACAGCTCTATTTTCATAAACTGCAGGAAGATTCTTTACAGTAGATATTTGTGCCATAGGATGAATGGCAGGCCACAAAATTCTCAGTGTTGCTCAAAAGAGAATGGTTAACTGTTCATATGATTCTGTGACTGGTGTGGGTTCATGATGTTCACTTGCATGGAGCCACCTGTGTGCTCCTGTTCTTTCAGTGAAGAGCTTTCCGATCAGGCAGTTAAAGAGTATGCCCAGAGGCATTCCAGTAACATTCCAGTCATATTATTTTTGTTTCTAAATAGAGAAGTGGGTCAGATAATTGTTTCTGTAGATGAAGAGGTCAGTGAAAGTGGTTCAAAGGGAAATAAATAAGAAATAAAGTGATCAACAACTTCCCCCACATTTAGTCTCTGTTACTATTCTGGGTTAGAGTAGAAGAAACAAGAATTGCATCCTTTTTCAAGTGACAGTGGGGAGAAGAGAAAATCAATCATAGATCATCAAAACTTGATGGATAATTGCCTCAGGTATGAGATAGAATTGTTATCAGTGCACAAAAGTAGCTTGCACTGCAAAATATTTGTGTAAGTGCTTCAAGGAAGATGCTGTGTTTTCTTGTTATTCTTATGCCACCTATTTGGATCATGATTTTCCAGTGTTAGTCTGTTATTGGCAGACCAAGTGCACAGAGCAGCAGAACTGTCTCACAGATTTGGATAGAGGAACTCACTGTACTGCTTTCTGTCTGCTCTATTAAAAAAAAAAAAAAAAAAAAAAAAAAATTAAAAAAAATCAGCAAAGCATGCTGATTATTTTGACACCTCTCCTATGAAGAAAGGTTGAGGGAACTGGGCTTCTTTAGCTTGGAGAAGAGAAGGCCTTGGGGGAGACCTCGTAGCCTTCCAGTATTTGAAAGGCGCATATAAACAGGAGGGGGTACATCTGTTTGCAAGGGTAGATAGTGCTAGGACAAGGGGGAATGGTTTTAAACTGAGACAGGGGAGGTTTAGGTTAGATATTAGGAGGAAGTTTTTCACACAGAGGGTGGTGACGCACTGGAACAGGTTGCCCAAGGAGGTTGTGGATGCCCCATCCCTGGAGGCATTCAAGGCCCGGCTGGATGTGGCTCTGGGCAGCCTGGTCTGCTGGTTGGTGACCCTGCACATAGCAGGGGGGTTGAAACTCAATGATCATTATGGTCCTTTTCAACACAGGCTATCCTATGATTCTATAATTCCTATTTTGGACAAGCAAATGTTAGTATTTCAACTGTCTTCAGGGTGGTAGCATACTCGGAATTTGCATTTTTGTGCAGAAAGCAGCTCATGTTAAGGGAACTGGTCATACACTAAAATGCACATATGCTGGACCTTGTTCACTGGTGGTTTGTAAACCAAGAGTACTCAAGTTGGGTGAGGGTGTTTGTTTGTTTGGTTTGGTTTGGTTTTTCCTTTTTTGAGAAATCTTGCTTAAGCTGCTTTTTGTCCAGAGTGAGGTTAGACTGCATGGCTTGGTTGTATAACCATTCTTGCACTAGGAGTGTGCATTGAAGATGAATTTTGAACTGTTTGTATGGGGGATTGTTGTCCTTGGTCGAAGCAAATAGTGCAAATTAAGTTCTTTACTATGAGTGGTGAAGTGCCAGAACATACTGCCCAGAGAGATTGTAGATGCCCTGTCCCTAGAGGTGTTCAAGGCCAGATTGGATGGGGCCCTGGGCAGCCTGGTCTACAGTTAAATGGCGAGGTTGGTGGCCCTGCCTGTGGCAGGGAGGTTGGAGATTTGTGATCTTTGAGGTCCCTTCCAACCTGGACCATTCTGTGAGAAATTGCTTTTTTGACTGCTGCTCTTAGTTCAAGTTGTGTTTTGATGTAAGCCTTTCATTTTGGGAGGAAAATGGCTTACCAGGGCTTTCCTGGACCGTGAAGTGTTGAAGGTATCTTAGTGTCTTTCAACTGCTTGTATAATTTGAGTGAGAAGGCTTGTTAAAACATAACAATTAACTTTCCAGATGTTATCCTTTTGTCCACCTCCCTTACTTCCCCAAGTTACTGATTGTCCAGTTTGTCATATAGATTGCGGTCTGCTGTAGTGTGAAAGAATGCCATAATCTTGTTTCCTAATGCCTAAAATAGCACACATTAGAGAGATGTAAGCTGGAGAATTTGATTATCTGAACTAGAACGTAAGTGCATACTTGCTCTGTTTTGCAGCTGTCCTAACTCCAAAGGCAGAGTCCACAAACCACAGTGGAAGAGAACAGCAGCCTATTTTTCTATTTACACTTGCTCCATGTTATGTAAGCTGCATATTGAATCATCTGATAGTTCATTTTAAATTAGTATCTCACTTAAGAAGGATTTGAACTGTTTTGTGTGATAGATCTGTCTTGTTTAATGTGTCTTGTAAAGACTTTTGGCAGGGAGATGTTAAGAGTAATCTTAGCTCCTGAAGGAAGGTTCAGAAACAACCTGTACTGAATGGACAGTTAGAGAAAAATTTCTTAACTGCTGTTCACAGCATGTTTAATACTTTAGTTTGTATATAAACTATATCAGGGTTTAATGCTTACTACTTTCTTTGAGATAGCTATAGCTGCTAGGTGGAGAAAGGTCTCCTATGCATCTGCCTTCAGCTGAGGAAAAAAAAAAAAGCCATTTTGATTTAAAAAGAGAAAATTTTAGATAAATCATGAATATGCATTCTTTTATGTTAAACAGATCTTTAGTGATGACACTTGTGGGTGTAATGCTGCTGTTCTCGAGCAAGTTTATTCTTTAAGGACCGAAGTTTGCAGATGGTATGCTGTGTAAGACCACCTACTGATCTGGGGTTGCTGCAGTATGTGAGCAGAACTGAAGTGATTGAAGGACCTGATTTAGTTTTGTTTTTATACATGCGTTCTTAAAGTGCCAAGTCACTGATTCTTTAGTTCTGCTTGCACATCAGCTATTGAAATACCTGAGAAAGGAAGCACAGTGCAGGAAGTGAAATTTCTTGAATGCTTCCAGGCATTATTGTAACACTCTGTGGGGGTTATCTGGAACTAGTGCTACCTGCAAATAATACGTGCTTTCTGATGAAACTCTTATCTTCTAACACTGTAAAAAACGTGAAATTTTATTTACGTTTTCTTGTGCATGTATTTGCCTACAAAGAGTGCCAGACTTTATTTCTTTCTTTTAGTAAAAACAGCCACATATAGCAGGAGAAAACCAGAGCTCTGATAAACTCAGTGGTTTAAAACTGAACCTTGGGTAACTGGCTCTGATGTCTTCTCTTCCACTTTACAGGTGACTTAAAGGAAAATGTTTTCTATCTCAATATTTGAGGGGAGAGAGATATGGGATTTAAGTTGTGGCACAGTTCTGAGTGATACATGCAATTGCTTGGTCCATATGTGTGTCTTAGTTTCCTGAAGATCAGATCATGAAGCATAGTCACAGCAAATGGTTTATAGATGGGCAGCCATCTGTTCTATCATATTTAATTTTGTCTCTCTGTGCTTTATTTCTAAGATTCTGGCTTTTCTGTTTAGGAAAAAAATTACTCCATAGTAGGAAATTATTTCACTGTTTCTTTTATTGTAGTCCGAGGCCAACAAAGTTTACGGAACGCCCTCGGCCCGGAGTCCAAATGATCTGCTCTTCTTTTAGCGCTGGTAAAAGACTGATTTGTTGATTTATTTAATCTTTGTCTCAGTTTAAGAAACCATTTGGAGAATAAAGTAAAGTCCAATGCAGTTACTGTAGCATATTTCTTGTTAGTAAGATGAGATTGAGTTAAAATGGTTACTGAAAGAAATGTTAAATATTAATAATGTTCCGAATCTGTGCATTATTATTCTGGTAATGTAGAAGTTCTGGACAACAGTTGAGCGTAACATGTTGAAAGGAAGCTTCTTGGCCACAGTTCTTTAAAAAGTGGTAAAATCTTCTTCCTCAGAGCAATTCTGAAAGTTAACTTCACCTAAAATGGAATTTATAGGAGTTTTACTATGAAAACATTGATTAACAGGTTCTTATGCTCTGAACTTCATTGATTCCCGAAACTGGCAATTGGTGAAGAATGCAGTGTAAACAATGAGATAAAATAGTAAAATGGCAGAGAAGTATTTTCAGAATTACTGGAGTTCTTTTTCCATTCTATTTACTCTAAGACTGAGGCCAGTGAGAGCCAAGTCACAAACAAATCACTGTAGTTAGCTAATCTTTTGAATATGTCTCCAGATGCCTATTGATGTGACAACAAATGTGAGGTAATTAAACACAAATTTAACTTCTGAGTTTCCAACCTTTTTTGGTTTTACTGAAGGGTCAGCTATAGACAAAACTGAAATGAGATACAACTGTACAGTTAAGAGAATAAATACAAATATTTAATTTTAGGCACATCTGAAAATTCTGCAATATCATTAGCTTTCCCATTTTTGTTATTATTACTTACCCGTGTTTTCTTTTCTCAGGTGGAATGTTTTTGGCTACTGGGAGTACAGATCACATCATTAGGGTTTATTTCTTTGGATCAGGTCAGCCAGAGAAGATATCAGAGTTGGAGTTTCATACTGTAAATACTTTATTAAAATTACATATGTATTTGATTTAAATAATGATTTTGTTTAGTTTGGAATCACTTTTGATAATTTTTTTTTTTTTTTTGCATAGGACAAAGTTGACAGCATTCAGTTTTCTAATAGTAGTAGCAGGTAAGCAAAACATTTATTTATTCACAGCTAGTCTTTTGACTTGGAAATTTGTAAATATCAGCTTCTTGATGTAGTTAGAAAAAACTAAGTTTACTATATGAACCTCAACACAGAAAACATCTGTAAGTTGTTTTAAATAATGTCTTTCAGCTTTACACCAGTCTTCATTGCAATGAATTGTGTCAACTAAGGAATGTAGAAATATATATTTTTTTTACTTAATATGCATATATATTCTCAGTTTGTTCAATACCTTTCTGTTTAGCTACCCTTTATAAATGCATCATTGAAATTCTGGATTTTGAATGTGAAGAATGCTAAAGAACATACCTCAGTTTATTGTCAAATTTCTGATATTTCATTCAAATGATGCTGTAACATAAACTTTTATTGCGAAGCAAGCAGTTGGAAAGCAAGCTGCATTGTGTTCCTCTGTCCACCTCTTTCTCTTCCTTCTGACCCCCCAAAAAGTTGAAGAAAAGGTGGGGAAGAAGCTCAAGCTTGTTTGCAGCTGTTCAGAGGCAGTTGTTCAAATAAGTATTGTGATAGATTTTGTGTGTTATAAATTGAGACTCAGCTTTCAGTTCTTCTTGCACTTCAGTTTTTTCACCTCTTAAATTACTTCCGCAGCTTTACATGCAGTGATAGGTGAGTTACAGTGTTACAGTGCTTGCTGGGCTCTTAAGTCCCAATGGCAGAGCAGTGTGGTAGCTCTGCAAGGTGCACTATGGATCCAAGTGCTATTAGTCTCTAAGGGGCTCGTATTAGGGAAGAAAATTCCACCTTTTGCAGGCCTTTAAATATTTACTGGTCCATTAAGTGTGTTTTCACCTCAGCCTGGTAGTACAGCATTCTTACAATATTTGGACTCCGTATACTTCAGCTTACTTTTCTGAGTTGTGAGTTGTCTAGCTTCCACCTCTTTCTGTGCAATGGTCTTCATTATCTAATTTACTTTTTTCCCCTTTTCTTAGATTTGTGAGTGGAAGCCGTGATGGAACAGCACGAATCTGGCAATTTAAGCGAAGGGAATGGAAAAGCATTTTGTTAGATATGGCTACTCGCCCATCAGGGTAAGTAATATCAAATATTCTGTTACCCCGTAGATACTTGAACTCTGTTGATTTTTGTTTGCTGACATATTGGGGAAAAAAAAAAGCCCCCTGTAATGATTATGGATTAAATGTGCAGTATGCTTGTCTAGCTCTTGAAGTCCAATGAAAACAAATATTTAACTACATATTTAACTGTGGAAATTAGTTTGTCCCGATAATAGCTCCATTAGTACATTGGTTAGATTAAGAGAGTAGAAGATACACAAGACACGTTGAAGGCTAAACTCACGCTTTTTACGTAGGCTTCTGGACCAAGAAAACCAAGTTATATCTCTTACTGAGATTTCTTGCATTCTAGTGATATTTAAAAGTTATTGTGGAATCTACATGTCCAGAAAAGGGGTTTTGAGTTCTTTCATACCATGTGCCAGAGCAAATAAGTTACCTGCCATGTAATGGGTTCTCACTTGGCTGGAATAATCTGAGAATTCACAAAGCTTTGTAGGTATGGAAAACTTCTGTACAGTAGACTAAGTGATTAAAAAGACTTAAGATGGAGACTTTGTAGAATATAATTATTTTTGCACGGAGGAAACATTTTCCAACATTAGATTATTAGAAAGATTTACAGTGATTTAATGGGTAAATCTTTTCCATAAACTTATCATATTGAGTGGTTTCAAAGAGTTTATTGAATAAGAATATATATATATATTCAAAAGTAATTCCATGAAAAGACATCTGAAAGACTAAGAGAGGGGTGGAAGAGATGGCTAAATGAGCTCTTATAATTTACTTAAAAGTTTGGATCAGAGGGTATCTTGTTATGGGCAGGCACAATAAAACATGAGTATAAAACTTTTGGATGAAAGTCTGTTGTACGTTACTACTCGAAAATGAAGTCTGAGTTATTTTTCCTTCAAAATGTAGCCTATAAAAATTATTGGTTTTAACTGATCCTGGAAAAAATAGCAATGGGTTCTTTTTTCATTATGGTCAAAATGCAGAACTTCTTAGAGAAACTGAACTGCTTGCTTCAGCCTTGTAGTTGAATTCTCATTTGTCTCTTTTGATTAGGAGAGTAACGTGCAATTCTGCACTTGGTGATGTGATCTTTTTTTGCATAAGCACAATTTTATCAGAAGTAATGAAATTGGTGCACTGAAAGGAAAGAAAGAATTCAGCCTATAAGACGATTCATGTGTTCTGCATTGTATCTAGAAAGGAATCTAGCTATAGTGGCATGTCGTACTTTTGAACTGTACACTATTTATAATTAGATCATGTGTTGTATTTCAATGCAGGGTGTGCTGAAAGTAATGCCTCCTATTTATTTCCGTGAAAACTACAGCTGATACAAAGAGCACAATAACACTTTGAAAAAGCAAATTCTCAGCTACAAAGCACTCATTTCAACATACTCACTGCTATTAGCTGTGCATTTTTGCCAGCGATGAGCAAGAGCCTGCACACTGTGCTTTTAAAAATCTGCACCTATGGTGGTGACCCATCGTAGTAGCTGAAACACATTACACACCACCTCACTGTGCTCACATCCACTGTTTGGTCTCCATCAGTGTTCAACAAAAGTCAGTGAGTGCCAGTGGGTACAATTGTTTTCTGCATGGAGGAAGTCAATTACACACTTTTGCTTCATCTGCACTTCCATGTCAGGTGCTGTGCTGTCAGACTGCCCATCAGCTGCCTTCTGTCAAATCTGTCGTGGAGCAACAAAATGGAACAGAATATTGACAGGAAGGTTCAATCTCTACTGCAGTACCACTGACATCTACCAAATTATTAAAATAGGAGGCATTACTTTCAGAGCTTCCCTTGCAAATGGAAGATTCTATATTTTTTGTCCACTTTATTTGTTTGAATTTGGATTACATTTCAGGAGGCTAGTGTTCCATTTTTATAAGGATAAAAAAAGAAAATGCATGCAAGAGTAAGTGCAACATGCTGATAGTAAAGTGTTATAAGTGTGGTGATGTTATACTCTAAGTTCCCTGAGAATTTTAACTCATTTGAAAGTATGAGAATACTTCTTTCTGTGTTTATAAGTACTTAACACTGATATTCTCCAGGCTAAATTACTGTTCGCTACTTGACTAGTTTGGATTTTTGTTCTTCAGCTACCTCAACAACTGCTATGGAATTAAACTGTATTTTGGTATATATAATGTAGTTTTTAAAATATTGAGAGGACTCTGTAGTCTTTGTTTAAGGACTGATAGCTCTTTTTCCGATTGTGTGTATTGAAAAATGGGTAGCATCTCATATTGCCATGTTCTTGAAGAATTAACACTGATATTCTCAATAATAAAGTAATACACAGGTGTATAATCATTTGTTATGGACAGAATGTTTTTTAGCAGACTGGAATTGCTTTGAAGCTCTTCTTGTTCTTTTGCTTTAGACAAACTCTACAAGGTGTAGAAGATAAAATTACAAAACTGAAAGTGACCATGGTGGCGTGGGACCGCCATGACAATTCTGTTATAACTGCTGTCAATAACATGACACTGAAAGTTTGGAATTCTTTCACTGGCCAGCTCATTCATATTCTCATGGTAAGGTGCTCTACCTTGATTTAGCAATCTGAAATGCAGACTTCATGTGTATGTAATCAAAATTCTTCTTCACTCATTTTTCTCTGCAGCTTTAGCAAATGTATTTACATGATTCAAGTGCAGTTAAGATATCTCAGCTGGTTTGTAGAAAATAAAGCTTAAAAGTTGCAAATTGCCATTATTGTTGAGATGTCTGGAACTAATTTTTTACTTTTTTCTTATAATGCTATCTTGAAAGGAGAGAAGTTGTTTCTTTTGACGTTTGTTTAGTTAGGCAGATATTTGAAATACAGTTAATAGAGTTATGCTGATTAAACACAGACATTTGTTACTGCAATCTCAACATTCCATGAATGCGAAAAAGCAGTCTTCTAAAGAAAATAAAGTTTTTTGCTGATGGCTTTTACTTATTTTAGTTGAGAAAATAGGTAACTGTGAGATGAGAATGTTTTAAGCAGGGTTGATATTAACTCTGGAGGTGTAATTATCTAACTGTAGTATTACAGTTGATTCTTGACTGATTCTAAATTAAATTTCTAATTAAACCATACCTAAGCAAATTGAAGTCTACTAAGCATTAAAACAAAAAATATCAAATTTGAACTCTGGTCTTTTAAAATCATGATGAAAGTTGTGGGACAAATTTGTTCTGAAGCTGTCATGCTTGACATACTTATTAAAAATCTAAAATTGCAACTGCATAGAGAAGAGAATAGTATGTAGATACAAAAAAAAAAAAACAACAAAAGACAACAGACTGTAGTCAAAGTAATTACCACATGCTGAACATTTTCATAGATTAACGATGTAGTTGTTTGCGTTACCATATTGAATGGTGTTTGAGATAATCCACTAGTTCATCTTGCTATGTCTTTAATTTCAGGGCCATGAAGATGAAGTGTTTGTACTTGAACCTCATCCATTTGATCCAAGAGTTCTCTTCTCTGCTGGACATGACGGGAATGTCATAGTTTGGGATTTGGCAAGAGGGGTCAAAATCCGGTCTTACTTCAACATGGTAATTATAATGCTTTATGCAGATATGCCAATGCAGCCTTTCTAAACTTTTTGCTTTTAATGCATTTTTGTGTAGGCCATCTTGAAGCATGCATTTGTAATATATAGGCCAAGGTCCTGCATCCAGGAAAGTTGAGAGAAATTTCTGATTGGTGTAGTGGGACAAATACTGAATTTGTAAAATCTGAGAAGTCTTCTGGCTGTATTCCGTAGTGTCATTTTTCAACGTGCTTCATCCACGAGAAATTGGAATGCTAGTTTACATTGTCAGAGACACATAGAAGAGACAGGGTGACAGAAGCCCTCCTGTAGTACTCTATCTCCTGCCTGGGAAACCAAGATAAAACCACATTTATTTTTTTGTGTTCCTAATTCTTAATCTGGCTAAAACTCTTCAGGAGTCACCTGATCTCATACAATGTTGTATGCTGCCTCAGCTCTGATTGAATACAATCAGCCTTTCTGTGTAGAGCTCCTCCACATGCAGGTTTCAATTATGATCTGTTCTGCATTATGCTAGTTCTTCTGGAAGATGGATGTAACAGGTATTTCTTTCTGCTTCTTGGTATTAAGTAGGTCTTTATGTGTCATATTCTTCAAAAAGGTATAGTGTTATGCAATCCAGACCTTGCCTACTAGTTGAGAAAATTTGTAGAATGTTGTAGAATAAGCTTCATCCAGCTTTCAGCTGTAGTGGAATGACAGTTTTAGAAACCAGCATAAGGATCATCTGAAGAAGAGATCTGGCATAGATACACTGGTTATAAAAAAAAAAAAAAAAGAAAAAGATAAACCAGCCAACCAAACAAAAGAACAAAAATCAGACATTTGGAAATGGACTCTGAACCCAGAGAAAGTTTTGACATGTTCAGAGTACAGAACAGTTCACAGAGAAGAAATTCTACTGAAATCTGTGGGAGAACCTAGACTCCTACAGCAATAACTTATGTATTGTTCTTTTCACATGGATGTCTGTAACTGAATTTAAGAGGGAACCCAGTCAATTGGAGCTATGAGTACGTACCTTTGTTCCTCACTGCTGTTCACTCTTACCAGAGTTGCATGTCCTCACTGCATTGTTAGGATACCTTTCCACTACTACTTATAGCAGATGGATGATGGTTCTCATGCATTTTTAAGTTTAGTGCAGGCTGAGTTCATTTGCTGCGTGTAAGACGAGTCCATTCAGGAGCTGTCAGAATTTAAATTATAGATGCCTGGGACTTTGGGCAACCCTTTGAAAAAACTGAAATGTATGAATCAAGGGTGAGAAGAGGCACAAACACTGAAAAAGATTGAAAATCTCATTTGAAAATCTTCAGAGTTGTAAAGAAATGTATAGATAATCAGAAGCTCTTAGCAGCTGATAATACATGCTTTGTGTTGGAAATAAATGTGGTAATGTCTGCCTGTTGAGTGAGGTGAGGGAAACTGTAAATCTGGCATTCAGTTTCACTCAAAGATATGTGAGGCAGGTATCCTCTACAGTGAGAGGTATCTCTACAGTGTCTGTATGTTTCACCTGTGTTCTCTGTCTGATACTTCAAAAGACAAGAGTGGTAATTGGAATGTTTTTTAGATTACAGGGGAAAGGTGCTCCTACAGTGTGAAATTGGATTATTGTTACAGAGCTGCAGCTGTTAAATGTTTTGGTTTACTAAGGTACTGCACAAATGAGCAGAGCTGCCAGTCTTTTCCCAGTTTCCTAACCAATGTGTCAACTGGGAACATCATTATATTAGCCACTATTAAATTATTCTGATAACTGCTGTAACATTCATGGGCTTGTTCACTTTGTCATCTCATACTTCCGGAAAACAGAAGGGGATGGGAACGCTTTTACAGATTGGGTTATCTTGAATCAGATGGGGAATATAAATTAAAAGAACCAAACCTGAAATTTGAATGACATGAGGTATCTACTTTGCCGTTCAAGAACCTCACATCATTGCCTTGCAAAACTGTCAGTAGTAATATAACTAATGCTGCCTGTCTTTTTCATGGCAAAAATTCCCGTAAAAATTGCAGACCTTGGGGACATTGGTTGAATTAGAAAAATCTTAGGTGATTATTAGTGATAATCAGTCCATTCATGTATTCCCTTCCTAGGTGGAATGCTTGTTATACCTAAAACATGTCAAATCCCTAAAGTGAAACTGGGTATTTATTAAGCTCTCCCCAGTCTGAATTCTTTCATTCTCAGCATCAAAAATCAAAGCTTGAGTCAGTTTGAAACTTAATTCCTTTTATCCAGTTAGTGAATGTGAAATTGCAAATCCCCTAGCAGCCAGATAATTTTTTTTGTTCTGTGTTGAAGGCTCAAAAACTTTGATTCCTCTACTTGTTGCAGACAGATGTCACTTGGAGACTGAGTGTCATGCAGAACATTCTCTTTGAGTTTGTTGTTTTTTTTTTTAATTAACTTTGAATTTGCTATTAAGTTAGTTAGCACAATCACAACTGAATTTGAAACACCATTGGTTTCTGCCAGATTTTAGTCTTTTTTAATTAATGATAGAGCTTGATCCCATAGGTGACTATCTACACATATGGGCTTACTCTCTGTAAGTATGTATATAATTTATATATTCCATGTTTTCGTTTGTACTCTCCACTGTGATGATAGATTTTTGTGTAGGTCTTAATTGCACAGCTTGATGTTTTAGTTCATGATCATACACTGCTGGCTTAGCTTAAAGACTTTGGTTGGCTAGACTCAAGAAATTTATTCCCTATCCTACCCCAAATAGTGAAATTTGCCGTAGGAATGTCAAAACTGAGATGTCTAAAGCTCTTTTAAACAATTTTGAGATTCAGCAAATAAATATTGGAGTGTATTTGAACATGCAAATACAACCATTTATTGTTGTTTGTAGCCTGTGTAATACATTTGCCATTCTTAATTTAATACAGCTGCTATTGTAAAATGTGTTGTGTATTTTGGTCATTCCTTTTTTCAAGGAATGAACTGAGTTTGTGGTTTTGGTGATGGAATACTGGGGTAATTTCATGGGTTGTAACTTGCTTGTATAGATGAGCATTTAGAAGACTTGCAAAGAAACCCAGGGTAATAAACCTTAAGTGATTGCTACTGCTTAGTTTTAGAGCTTATATGTTTCAAAAAAACAGTGTTTTTGCTACCGAAGGACAGCACAAACCTAGTAAATGTTGGCTCATTACCCAGGTTCACTGAATGACTTGACAGTCTTGGCACCTGAACTCTTGGAGAGTATGGTTGTTAATCTCCAAAGTGGAATGCAATCACCCAGAACATCTTCAATGTACTGAACAGTATGTTAGATTTCAATGTCTTAGTGGACACAGGCAAAAAAAAATGCTGAATGGTAAGCTGTCTTGTCAGAGCTAGTTGGTGATGGAGGGCAAAGAGATGCATTTGAATTGCCAATTCTTATTCCAGTCTGCAGTGTGGCATTTGAGTCCCTTGTGTGGTAAGGCAGATTCTCAAAAACAGGAATTAAGACATGGCTAGGAGTTGTATTCAGCTCTTTGCTACTGCCTATTAGTTAAATACTCAGCTAGGAAACAGAACACTTAATTTCTGTTTACTTCTTGGATGGCAAGGTGTTCAATTCAATGCCCATTACTTACTCAGGAGGTTGTCTCATCTGTGAATTTCTAGAATGGACTTTTTCCCCCAACATACTCTTGAAGTTGTGCTGCTACAGAAAGGTGTGAATCTTGAATCTGAAGTATGTTGGTTTGGGTACATCTGTTCTAGGTAAATTGAAACCTTTGGCTCCAAGCTTTGTAAAAGCTTGAATTTGCAAGATTAGTGCTCTGTTAGGCCATTTAAAAAATAATAATAAAATGTGTTCACCACTCAATTGTCATAGTGCCCATTTTCTTTCGGATGTCCTTCCTCACTGAGTTACTTTTTATTCTACTTAAGAGTTTTGGTTTATTAGTATTTGGTTCCAGTATTGTCACTTGAATGGTGTGTGCTGTAACTTGGCCTAATACTTAAAATTCCCATAGGCCTTAACAAAAGTTTCTCAGTTCTAAGAATGTTTGATGGGACAGAAAACTACAGGAACTTGAGAGTCTTCCAGATCAAAAAGGAGGTACTTAATCACATTGGGAAGAGGCAAAAGTCTTGGTTGGTTTGGATTGTTTTTTGTTGGTATTATAATCACACATAAAGTGTTTGAGTTTGACTCCAAATATCTTTGTGGTATTGGAGTCATGCCCTCGATTTTTTTTTCTTTGATTTCTGTGACTTCCCTTCTGCAATAACTGACAGGGCTGAGGTCTGCTGGCTCAGACTGCTTGCAGCAAGCTTTCCTTCTGTCTGGAGCTTTAATGAGTAGGTTTCTCCTGCAGAAAGGCAAATACTACTTGTGTCACGAATGGGCTGCCCAGGAGAAGTATGTTTAAAGGAAAAAAATTTTCCCTAGACTATTTTAGGATATGTACTGAAAGGCCTTTCACTTTGTTGTGTGGGGTTATTTTTTGTTTTTGTGTTTGGTTAATAATTTGGTTTGCAGCATAGCCTAACAGTTGCAGGAACATATGGTGACTGCCATTACTTGCAAGTATGCAGCTGAGAATATGATAACTGTAATACAGTAGCAAGAATGAAGGACTAGGGATGGGTGGGAATTTTCCCAATCTTTGTTAACTGTAGAACTTTTTATTTTTATTTTTGCACTGTTAGCTTCAAATATAATTGCTTGAATCAGATACTCAATTAAATATTGTAAGTAGGCATTGCAATTATTGTAAGCTTTTTATATTGGTTAACAGAGTCTTTCTGACTTTATGTTTAAAATAAAAGCTTTATGCTTAAAATAAAGAAAAACTGCTTTGTGTAAAGTAGAAATTAATAAGCAGGAAAGTAGGAGTACTAATACCTATATTTAAAAAACAAAAAGGTTCTCCTGATATATTAAAAACCAAAAACTACAACAACAACCCACTCCAAAAACACCAAGCAAGACCAACCAACATCTTAGGTGATGAGATATTGTTCTTCGGACTTCCTGGATTGACTCCTTGCGAGTTGAATCTTGGAGAAGTTAGGCTCTGTACAGCCATTAGTAGGCTTCTTTACATCTCATGTTATGCACATGCCTCAGGAGCTCCTGTGTGCTTGAACTTGTTAGTTTCAGACATTTGCTTGTAATCATAAAGTTCTACTCCTAACGCTTGTGAAGAATTCATTTGGATCAATTCCTGTTTCTACCTTAGCTTTAAGACCTCTGAGCACTGTTGTGCTTTTTGGGACATTCTGGGTAAATGATATTTCTGGAAACTACTTTGAATTGAGTTCAGAGGTGGCCTTCATATTCTGAAGAATGCTTTGAAATACTGATACTGAAAGAATGTTTTTACAGTCTTGTATTAAATTGACAAATCTGAATACTTCAAAATCTTCCTGCCTTTGTGCTTTTTTCCAACTTGCTGACAAGCCGAACCACCTTAGCTTATGATGCTTAAAGGTCACACTGTGTGTCTTCAGCTGTTGTGGGTTTGCTGATTCCAAAGAATTACATGAGTGTACTTCAGAAATGCACTAACTGTAAACTAATGATTAGAAGCAACTTTGATTCTTTTTAGAGGGAGAAAAAGAAATCCTCTCCCTCTCCTGTATCCTCAGCCTCAGTTACACTGCAAAAGAAAAACTTTAATCTCTCCATGAAATGTGATTGTTCTCTCTGACTGCATGTTGCTTCCCCTGGAAACCAGATTGATACTTGAAGAATAATGGATGATTTCTTACAGTGCCCTAACTGTTACTGCTCGAGTGGGTGTTAGTCATTCTTCTACCCTCTGTCCTGCTTTATGGAAACCAGCAGAAAAAACCTTCAGAATTGCAAAGCCCTGGGGGAATGCTGACCTCCCTATTGCATCAGTATTGGACAAAGTAATAGGATATTCTATAACAGTTCTTTGCTGTCTCTGAAAAACACCAGTCCAAAGCATAAGACAGATCTGCTTTTTCATTGAGACCTACAATGACAGCATTATCTTTGATAGCTGTAGCTTCTGTAAGGTAGAATGAGGCATTCTGCAGAACACATGAAAACTTGTGTTTGTGGAGGTCGGGGGCAGAAGTGGCATTTTCAGCTTGTGCTTATTTTCACTTAAATCTTTGTACAAAGATCCTAGCTGTTCTCTCTCATTCCAGGTGCATTGCTGTGGGAAGCTCATGGCGAGCTCTCCCAAACTTTCATCCAAAATGTTACTTACTTTATGTAAATTGCAATTGTATCTAGAACTAGGATTTCTTGTCACTTGCTTGTGTTCAGCATGCTTACCAATTAGCAACAGATGATGAAGCTTAAACCTTAAATATGAACTTTTAAAAAAGCAAAGCAAGGTCTTAGTCTTTCATGTTAATTTTGCAGAATGTTAAATAGCTTATTCAAAGATTAGGCTAGTGTGAAGCATGTAGTTTCTTCTGTCTGTATGGAAAACAATGCATTAAAATGAGTACAGTGTTGACCTGAATTGAAAAGTGTTCATTAGCTAACAAGTTTAAGCTTTTTGCAGTTGCAGTTTTAATGTTAGTAATATGGGATTTTCATCCTATCTATACAAAATTGTCAGCTCAGAAGCAAATTCCTTGAGATTTTAGACTGAAGTTCAAATTTATCTGCATAAATATAACACTTTTATTTATTTATTTTTTAAGTGTTTAAAAATAACTGGGGATGAAACTTTCATCCTTGGAGTTTAGAGGTTAAAGGGCATCCTGCTGTAACATGAAATAAATATTTATAGACCTTTTGAGCACTATGCGTCATTCTGACTTTGCATTCTGTTGCTGCATCAGAACTTAAATATAATTTGCCTTCCTGAGTGCGTTGGTGGGAAACAGCAGCTCTGAAGCTCCTCGTGCTTATCTTGGATGTTGTGCTTATGTGCTTGGTTGGGATTAGAAAGGTATTGCAGAAGTTGGTAAACACACTTCTGGGATGGGAGGGTGGATGGAACCACAAACCTGAAGGCTTATTATTTTGAACTAGTATAAAAACATGAATGAAATGGTGAACCTTATAACTATTGAATTCTTTGGGTTATGACCTCTTTTGTAAAGTGTTTAGTGTTGTGCACTGTCTTACCAAGTTGACAGAAGCTTGGACTGGCTTGTCTAGTTGAAACCTCAATTTCAATGTAAAATCATATTCAGCTTCATTTTTTTTTGACGAAGAAATATATATTGTTACTTTCAATGTAATTATCACTTAAAATTGTTTTTAAAAATGTCTTTACATTCATGTCAAATATTCATGAAGCTAAGAGGTAATAGAAATAGAAGTCTGGATGCATTTTTTAAATTATGTGCTGCATTGATTATCTGAAGAAAAATGCTTTGCTTCAGTAGATCTGTGTCTGCAGTTGAGAAGATGATAATCTAGCGTCTGCTTTTTACACTTAGAGAATCAAAGCATTATTAAGTTTTTTAAGCACAGTGCAAAACTTAGGTAGAAACGTTTCAGAAAGGTTGTCTGAGGACACACAGCTGTTCATTGGTACCTGATATACTTATTACTTTGCTGCAATAGCTTCTGTTAGACTGTGTTCTAACTTCTTATGCAGTAGGTAGGTAACGCTGTTGCATGATTGCAGTAGTAAGATTTGTTTCTGGATATTGACAAACTTAATTCTAAGTCCCTTGGTTTTCTGACTAGTCTTAAAATTTAGATCCAACTCTATGAAAAAATGTATCTCTTCAGTCCTTTGTTTTCTTTCTAAGGTTGCTTGTTTCTTGAGAAGCCTTGGGCTGAAGAAACAAAAAGCCAGATTTTGTGTTTTGAAGATGATCTCTGAAATTGTTTTATTTCATTTGATTGTCTTTAAAAGCACTTGGGCAAGTAGAATCAGCAAGCAGGTGTTACATACTTTGTAAAGCCACTCTCTCCTGGTTATGTGAGGATGACAATAGAATAGCTCTTAATGTGCTGCTGCAGTATCAGATGATATCATAATGAAACAGGTTGTACTTCTACAAATGCAGACAAAAAATTAGCAAATGTAATGATGATATTAAAGCAGTAGTTGTATTTAATTGTTATATAATGCAGCTATCAAATAGTTGTGTTACATGCTTGTTGTTGAAATTGCAAATATGTACTGTCACTCAGTGGGACAGCTTCAAGCAGATGATACGTTCTTAATGGTTTTGCTTTACTCTTACTGTATGAAGTTACTGTTGTGAATAGATTCCTTTTTATAGCCAGGAATTATTTAATATGTGCAGACCTGTTAATGCAAATAAATGCTTTATGTTTTAGATACAAAAATTCAAAATCATATGGACATTGAGAAATAAGGATATGATTGCTGGAGCTAATGTCTGAGGTTTTGTTTTTGTACCTACAGCTAGCTGATACGTAATTAATGTAAACTTGTCTGGTATTCCTGATTCAGAGCATTTCTTTCCAAGTGTAAGATTTGTAAGATAGATGGTAAGCATATTGCAAGGCCTTTCTTTCAAGCTTTTACATTTTCCCAACCTTGCAACATATACCGTATCATCTGGAAGATTTTAGTAGAAACTCTCACTTAGCTTTGATGCCTGGATGTATTGTGAATCTATGTGAAGCTGTGAACAGTGACTTAAAAGAGTTATGCACAAAACTTGATCAAGCATCCCATAAGAATGTTACTGTTTTACACAGTGGAAACCGTTGAGGGTGTAATTGTAACCCTCCTTAGAGTAACTGGAGAGCCTGCCGCACTGCTGGATGGAGGGATACTTTTTCCCTCTCCCCAGTCTGTGTCTTTTTTCTCCTTACACATCTTAGTTTTTATTTAAAAAAAAAAAAAAAAAAAAAGTGAGGGAAAATTGGGAACTGGCGTGGAGGTGATTGTAGTAATATATTTCATAATGGAGATGTCCAGTTTTTGTGAATTTCACCAGACTCCCTCTCCCCATCCCCCAGTGATGATTTAAATATTTAATTACAACTTAATCCTTACTTTTTTTCTAGAATTTACTGTGTCAGTGTTATAACAGCATCAACTGATTGAGATCAAAGGGGTTTCTTCCTGCAAGCTGTCAATCAAGCAGAGACTACCAAGTAGCAATTCTTTTTTTTGTTTTTGCATGCTCCTCCTTCAGGGAGCTGATTGTTGGCTCTGTCCTTCGTTTTTAAATGAATACTTCATAACAGGCAATGACTATGCTGTGCCTCCTTATGTCTGTTTAGCAGTCTTTTTCGTACCTTTTCTTCTGAGGTCTAGTCATTAGTTGAACTCTTAGTGAGCAACTTCATCTTCTCAGAGAAGTGTATTCTTTCACTGATCTGTTTTCTTATGTTCTCACGCTGCTTTTATTTTCGGTGCAATCTGATAAACTGAAGGCCCAACAGCATTATCATATCAGTTACAACATTGTTTCCTTTCCATTAATCAGTAAGCCTGAATTGCCTGCCTAGGTCTTGTTGGCAGATTCCCGATGAGATTTAGCCTAAATGGCATACTAAAAAGTTGTAGTCCCTCAGAAGCATGGCATGGAAGATCAGATTTCATTCAGGACAGCTCAACAGAGTTCTCTCTGCATCGATTGTTTCTGCCGTATGAGGTGATTCTTTTGGATTAATATCTGGGAAGGCAAGCCACTTGCTCATATGGACAAACTATTGTAATCTCCAGCATTAGTGGAGATTTAAAGACCATTTATTTTGTATGTAGTGGCCTTCATAATGTCTGAAGAAAATTCCTGTTTTACTGGGATAATATAGATTTTTGTAGTCTTGGACCTCATCTGAAACACAGAATGACTTAAAATAAGATTTTGAATTGGTCAGTTGTAGTCTTACTGAAATCTTTTTGAAAGGTTTCACCTTTGAGTAGTATGTACGGACATATAAAGGATCTGGAAGAGTAAAGACTTCATCATGCTCTGTTAATTTGGGGAAAAACAAACAAACAACAACAACAACAAAAAAAGCAAAAAGAAATACAGTACTGAGTTTGCAGAGTATTTAGTAACAAAAAAGAAATTGTAAATACTTCTTGGAGATTTATCTAAGTTCCAGCACCCATGGGTGATCTGTAAGATATTTTAATGGACTTGGTAAGAAGTCTGATATTTTTTTAGCTTACCACAGATCAGAGATTGCTCCTTAGAGCAAAAGAGAACCTAAATATGCAAGGGGAGACTTCCCAAATAGCTCGAGATTGACTTGATTTAAGCAGCTGTAATATAGTGTCAACACTTATAAAAGAGCCTATTTGCTTTAATAACAATTAATTATCTTTGCTTTTTATTGGTATTTTTAGAAAGTTGTTCTGGCATATTGTTGTTGTGATTGGAAGAATCTAAATTTTAGTTCTCAAATTTGAATGTTGCTTGTAATTGGTTTTCAATTGTACCCAAACATTCTAGCAGGCTTGCAGTCTTCCTGCTAAAGAATTCTGAATATGTGTTCTCTTTCCTTAGTGTCTGTGCTAAGAGACTGAGCTCTGAGGTTTTCCATTCTCACAATAAGTGAAAACATTTCTCTGTAGCTGTTGCAGTTGGAATTTGCTTCTCTTGAGTATGAGAAGCAAAAATTATTTGTATTCCTTTAGAAGAGTTCTTTTGTCTTACTGCCTACTTGTCTAGCCGTGTGTGAGCTTTTTCTTTCTTGTCTGGATGTACCTCTGGTGTGCTTTAGGATTATAGTTTTCTTTTTGTTGTTGCATCATATGTAATGCCTTGCAGTCAGTGATCTTTCTTCCTGTGTTTCCTACTAATTGCCTCAGTCTCTTAATGTGAAGGAAAATATCTACCTCAGGCTAGAGAAGACTTAGTTCACTGACTTAAAATGATGCTCATGACTTGTGTTGGAAGATGAGATGGAATTGCATAGGTAGAAGTGCATGGGCAGAGTTCTGTTAGAAAACTATTTCTAATAATCTTACTACGTTCATGGCCTACTGCATTTTTTTCTTGTTGACTTCTAATTGCTTCAGCTGCTGTGTCCCACATCTGTTCTTAGTGGTTGATTTGCTAATGTTCATTTCATCAACAGTTTTTTTTTTCTGTAATCACTAATAGAAATACCTGGATGGAGGGACTTTGCTGTTTGCATTCTTTTAGCTCTGTGCGTCTTTTTCAAAACGAAAAACTGTTATCTATTCTTAGTAACTACTGCACAGTTCTCCTACCAATCACAATTTCTTCCATTTGAATTAAGTGCCATGTCATGTGACAGTGCTGTGCCTGTGAAATCCAGCTAGGTTTTGTGTTTGTTTTCTGTTTTTGTTTGTTTTTAAATAAATGAATTATATTTTCTTGGCATACAGAATCAGTTAATTTAATGAAGGAAGTCTGCTAAGTTTTCTGGTAACCTCTACTGCTTCTTTAGGAGGAAGTTCTTCACTTAGAGAGTGGTGACGCACTGGAACAGGTTGCCCAAGGAGGTTGTGGATGCCCCATCCCTGGAGGCATTCAAAGCCAGGCTGGATGTGGCTCTGGGCAGCCTGGTCTGCTGGTTGGCGACCCTGCACATAGCAGGCGGGTTGAAACTCAATGATCATTGTGGTCCTGTTCAGCCCAGGCCATTCTGTGATTCTGTGATTTCTACCGCATGTGCTGTGTGTTCCTTAAAAACTAGCTTCTAAGTCTTTCGTACTAACTATTGATAATGGGTCAAAAAAGCTCCATCTTCTCTCTTTTTCTAGATACTTCTCCATTTTTGAAACAAGAAACTACTTTGAGGATCTAAGATGTTTCTTTATACTGTAGTTTCACGACTATTATCTCTGGTTTAAGAACAACAAACTCTTTTGAACCAAGAGGAAAAGAATAGCTTTCCATTTTCATTCTTAATCAACATTCCTCTCTTTGACATTCTGATGTCCTTCTGTTTCCTTGCAAATGAAAACGCAGGCAAACGGCATAATTCTCGGAGTTGTTGATAATAAAAGTAATCTTACCTTATTCTTCTTTGTATGCGCCTGAATTTCTTCCTTGTTTGTAACTGAAGAATCTTTGCTACTTGCTTTGCTAACAAGTGTCTTAATGTGCTGACTTATTGGCAGTCCTCACACTGTATGGGCAGCTCTTAATTAACCAGTGTGCTTTTTTGTTCTCATGAGTGGTGTCTTCTCCCTGCCACGGATATCCTCTCATTCAGCAAGGAAAGGTTTTAAAAAGGAAAAAAACATTTCACTTTGTTTGGGATGCAGTCTTCAGACAGTACTTGTACCTTTGACTTAAAAGGGATGGAGTGAGGAAGGCTTCCTTTTTGCTCAGTCCTACATTTAGCTTGCCAAAGTCAGAACTTCATTGATTTATTTCGGCTTTACCTTTTGCAACTTAACATTTAGTTTCTGTTCCAGGTGACCAAATCCTGTGTTAACTTTATTATTAAAGGAATTCCATTGTGAAGTGTAATTTATTAAAATATTTTTATGTGTGTGTATATATATATGTATATACACTAGATATCACACTCTGGCAGGCTTTGCCAATTGCTTTTAATAGCAATTGTGCCTTGGAAGCTTATCACTAAGAGTAATTTTTTGTTCTTGTAATATTAAAGGTCTTAATTTCCAAGTAGTGGTACACCACACTTGAGGGGTTGTACTAAACAATCCTAGTTCTGTCCTTTTATAAGCATGTTTTACACCAGATTCTGACCATATTTACAGTGAAACTGTTTAATCTGTACTAATTACTGAGTAAGTAAATGACTGTATTTTCTTTCTTATATAAAGGAATGTCTTCCAAATAATGTTTCACTCATGAATTTCATACATGAAATTTCTTGAAAATGGTCCTTCTAAGCCATTTCTTGCTGGGAAGAATTAAAAGTAGAAAACAATCTAAGATCCGGATTTATTTTCCTTCTATTTTTAAGTAATAGTAAATAAGTAAAAAACCCTCCCCCCCTCAGTAGTTAGCAAGTAGTTCGTCCCTAGTCATGCTTTGTTTTCCTTGTGAAACAAAGTCTTCGATTCTTGGGCTCTATGGGAGGACCTTGGAATTCTGTTTGTGAAGAACTTGAATGTTAGGAGGCTTGATACTTTTATATTTCTTTTGTTGGGGTAAGGCAGTCAGCAGTCTCTTATGTATGTACTTCTTTTTGAGATTTTTCCTATACATCTGTAAAGCTTGCACTTGGGATGTTCCTTCTCCTTTTTATCTGCCTCTCCATACCGTCTCCCTTGAATAAGATGAGCTTTCTGTATGCAAAAAGCAGCACAAAGTTGTAATTTTGCCTTGTTGTTGGATCTTGCTTAGCCTGGAGTAATTCTGCGTTCTTAGCTGTTGCAATGTTAGTGCCACTCACTTGAAGCTCTGTTTTTGTTTTCCATCTTTGTCTGTAGGATACTTCTATTAAGAATTTGTTCCTTCTGGAGTAATGGGCAAAATAGAACATAAAACTTGAATTGATTTATGTTCCTTTTATCCCAATCCAGAAACTTTTATGGAGAGTACTGGTAGTAGGAAAGACCTTGGTCAAATGATTGAAGCCCTGGTCATAGGTGTAGCAGCCTTTACTGTCGGGAGGGTGTGCAGGGGAGCAGGAATGCTGCAGGACTATGGGCAAAAGAAATGGACTTCTTGCCTTAGTCTCAGTCTGCAATTTAGTGAAGGCACTGCCTGCTTCACAGGATTTTTGAGGCTTAGTTCATTAACTTTGGAAGTAATGCTGATGGCCTCTGGAAGGTGCTGTTGAAGTATATAGTGCTTCTGCGTGCAGGCTGAATACTGTTGTTTGTTCTGGCAGTACATAGGCCCTCCACAGCTAGGGAAAGAATTACTTTTTTTTTTCTTTTTTTTTTTTCTTTTTTTTTTTTTTTTCTTTAAAGAAAATGCAGAAGTCCTTTACTGGGGAGAATAGAAAGGGGCTTTCTGAAGAGGTGCTGAAGACGTGAAAATTCAGAGTGGTGATTGGTCACCTCTGCTTGATTGACAGGTTGCAGGGAAAAACAAAAACCCATTTGTTCTGGCTTAAAGGAACTGGAAAACAGAAAATGAGTATCAGGTAAAAATTCCTTTTTTAAAATCTTTGCAGTTCTCCTTTTAAAAAGTGGAGTTTTTACAAAAATCAAAACCTCCCCCACTCCGATAAATTAGGAGTAGGAATTACAGAAAGAGGCAGTCGCTGAGTTGTGTAATGTGGGTTGTCAATGTCAGTGTGTTTTGTAGTGGGCAGGTGTCCTGAAGCACCACAGCAGCCATTGCTATGGGCTAGCTTAGCAAAGAGGCAGAGGATTGAAACGGTGTAGTGACTAAAGCCCTGAACTGGACCCAGCTCTCTGTTTAGGTTTATTAGCAGGACATTCAAAGGGGAAGCTTTTATTTTCACTTCCTGTACTGTGCCTGCTTTGTGGATTAAGTCTGTCAGTTTCTACTACTATCAATTTGGCATCTTTCATGAGCATTACTCTAAAAATCCAATGGAAAGCAAATAGCCAAAAAAGTAAGCTGTTTTAAAGGAACTTCCATCTAGCAGTACACTACCTTGCAGATTTTATATAAATTTCAACATCAGCATCACAGTTTTGCTAATCATAATTGACAACAATTTGTTTCTGGTAACTTAATCATTTTGTATATTGATGTATTTCAGATTGAAGGACAAGGACATGGTGCAGTTTTTGACTGCAAGTGCTCTCCTGATGGGCAGCATTTTGCATGTACTGATTCTCACGGTCACCTTCTGATTTTTGGCTTTGGTTCCAGTAGCAAATATGACAAGGTACAGTACAAGATATGTGTCAAAATGTTTATCTTTTTTGAATGTGTTTATACAAACCTTGTTACAGCTTCAGCTCAAGAGAGTGCATCGTTAACTCATTTTTCAGTTATGAATGTGTGACTCCTGTTGTTAACACTGTTTTCTTTCACTGTCTTTTGTTTTCAACTACAGATACATGCTGTCAAGCATGTTTTATTTGCATGGGAAATTACAAGTAAAAATAAAAAATCAGCTGGTCACTCTCTGCTCAGTGAAATTAGCGAGGTTACCGGTGTCCTTTTGGATCCACGTGAATAAAGGGTAGTGGAATTGGAAATAGTTAGATATTTTGCTTTAAGTATTTTTCTTGTTTCTAAGATGAAAAATGTGGGGAGGTGTAATAGAACCAACTCCTGGTATCTGTATTGAAGCACTGCATAGCCTGAGTGACAATTATGTTACTGCAAATGTATTATATATTCTAGCTTAAAAAAAGAAATTGTCTGCTGTGTTTCTGCTGTCAAGGAATGCCATGGTGCTTACATGGCAATGCTCTACCATTACTGTGTGATTAAAACATTACATCTTTATTCTAAGACTATACTCAGCATTATTCTAAGTGCAGGTGCCTTGCAGCAGACCCTCATGACTGTAAATAATTGGTGGCGGTTTGTTTTTCCCTGTTGATGAGCATGTCCTTTGAGTTGTGTAGGTTACTAGTTAGGAGTCCTACTTAAGAGTTTTTCTTTTATCACCCAGAAACGAGGTGATGTCTCTTTCCTTTTCTATGCTTAAACAGAGATATCTGTCCCAAGGTTTTCATATATGCACCTGGTATCTAGTACTTACAGGTTGTTGAAATGCTAGCTTCTGGATTTTGCTTTCTACTTGTGGATCTTTTGACTCAGACTGGCCTTAAAAGCACCATGTCAAATATTAGTGAAGAGGGGCCTGAAGAAGAGATAACAAAAGCAGTTTTAATCTTTGTCATACAAACAACTGCAATTATTTATTTTGTGTTCTAGCTCTTATTTTGACGTCAGTTACAGCAGCATCGTGTGCTAGAATATTTTATGATTATGTTTCTCAACTATAACTTGAAGCACTTATTTGGAGGCTAGCAACTGTAACCGTTACTATGGCTCAATCCACCAGAGCATTTTCCCTTTCATTTCAGGGAAGACAAACAGGAGCAGAGTTACCACAGGCAAGGAAAACTGGCATTATCAGATCAGTTTTCAGGTCCTTCTGTCTTTCAGTGTTCTTATTCTTCTAAACTTTAAATCCTGATGTGATTATTGTCACTGTGTTTATTAATTAGTCTTTTTCTCTCCAATCATTTTGGTGGTGCGTAATCCCCTGAAACTCATAAATGTTGGAAATGAAGTGTGAGCAAAAAGCAATTGTTGTCTTTGCTGTGGTGGACCAAGAGTCTCTGTTACGTAACTGTCTGAAAATATTCCTTGTGAGGGATTTGACGTGTTTGAAGAAAAACAATTTTCACACCTTGAATATTACAGACCTTTTGGTCTTAGGAATTTTATCTGCAGTCTGCAAGAAAAGATTGTTCAAAAATTTGAAGTTATTTGTGATTTAAAATTGTTCTCTTCAGCTGCTACTGTTGTAATCCTGTCATTACTGACCACAGAAGAAATGGAAACACAGGATTTGCATCTCCATCTTAAATGTCAGCTTAGAAGTTACAGACCTCTTTCATTTCTTGTTCCGATTCTTCTTTTATTTTTGTCTTCCTGCCTTATGGAGCGAAGTGAATATATATTGGTAGGTGCTGGGGATTTGGTGCTCTGTTTTTTTGATGCCCCACCTCTCAGCTCCTTGTTTTTTGTTGATTTAATTGGGTGCTGGTTTTAGTCTGATTTCCCAGATATCGTGTGAGAATAAGTGCTAGTAGGAAGTACAGGGTTGGTTTTATTTGTTTGTTTTGTTGGTTTGTTTTTTTTTGTTGTTTGTTTGTTTTGCTTAAAAATGGTTTCCATGCATCTTAGGGAATGATTTTTTACAGGATGGAGAAGCATGATAACCAGTTCTGCACTCTTACCTTTGAGAGATCTGTTCAGGGCAATGATTCTAGCTGAAATCTTGTCAGCTTTGCTATGAGCAGGCTTTTGATTTTCAAAAAGGGACTATGCTTATTGTTCACTTTTGGCTCCTTTAGGATTTGATCCATTTAATGGAACTTGAGCCAATTTCATATCAATTCTTTGAATTTCTGACTGCGTGAAGATCATCAGGGATGAGCTGAGCTCCCAGATGAGCCCATGCACACTTCTGAAGTTCTTGCATAGATAGAAACTTCACTAGAGAGGAATAATGAACCTAAAGATGCAGTACTTCCATGTTGATTGCTCAAACCACAGTTCTTTGTTTCTCACTGGCAGCTCTTGTGTGATGCATAGGTGCAGTAATGAAAAAATCTCTGCATTTGTGTATGTGTACCCATCTGGAGAAACTGAACATTCGGCATGTGTGTTGTGTAGTTACCAAAGAATTAACTCTTGTACAGCTCCGGCCCTGTGGAAAGTTTTCTCACCTGAAGCAAGTAGCATGAAATTCAAAGGACTTGTATGTCCTAATGGTGGTATAATCTTGTGTGTGTGTGTATGTATGTATGAATTTAATCTCTAAAAGTTTATCAGGAAGCAGATCTGTTCGTTAATACTTCTGTTTGACTGCTGGACATGTTAGCAAATGAATGTAGCCATTTGAGATTCCCTAAATTCTTCTGATTTTTCTCTGGACCCAAACTAGCCTGAATATAAGATCATTCTTGAAGTTCCAATAGGTGCTTTGAGGAGTTCTGTCCAAACCCAGGCACTGAGCCTGGGTTTTGGGTGCTGTTCTTACCATGGAGTAAAAAATTGTTTACTCTCTGCCATATCTGATTGCATTGCAGAATACAAATTAAAGGTAATGGTGAAGAGGTCCCTTATGATCTTGTGTCAGAGATCATGAGGATATGCTGTGAGGATGCTGGATGTGAGAGGAAGAATTTCCAGATCTCCACTTGGTCATGAAGTTTTTTAAGCTTGGGATGTGGACAGCACTATACAACCAAATAAAACACGTTAGAGTCCATCAGCATAGTAAAGCACATTAAAGTTCACAATCTGAACAATCTTACCATTGGAATCTTTCTTAGTGTGGGAAATACTTAATAGGAAAATTTGTAGTAGGTGAAAGTAGTATTCTACAGTTACATTCTGGGCAAAATCCTCATAAAGGACCTATATCTTTATCATGTCGAGCTAGCTGCTGAGCTGAAGGAACAAAGTTGGTAAGCAAGCTTTGACTGTAATGCATCTTTCTCATTCAGCCTTTGTTAACAGAGGCACTGCTTACTTTCATCCAGGGCTTCTTATTGATGAGGGATGTTGCCTTGTCCATGTGTACTTTATAAGGGTTACCCTTTGAATCCTGAAGTAAATTTTTTTTTATTCTGTAGCTTTCCATGCATCTTTTGAATTTTCTTCCTGGTGTAACTTTCCTGAATTTGTGTGGGGTCCAGATCCCACATTTATTTTTTAAATTTGCATTGTGTACATGTAACTACTTTCTGATTCTGTAACTGACATGTTTGATTCTTTCCTCGTCTTCTTACATCCCCTCATTGAGAGTGTAGACCTCTGAACGTGATCTGTTCCAGATGCTCTAACATCTGCAATACTGATTTCTACATAACAAATTACAGGAAATTGTGTTATGAATTGTTCACGATAGAGCATATTCAGAAAACAGAATGTTTTCTACATGGGCACTCCTTTGACTGTGCTAAAATATCTGTCTTTTGACACCTAAGAGAGTTTTTTTTTTTCGGGTTCTCTATGCCTTCATTCATTTGCTCAGTTATTTTTATTCTGTGCTGGAAATCTTTTTATGAGTAAATCATGATTTTATGATTTTACTTCTACTTGTTAAAAGTTAAACTGAGTGAGCATTACCAAGAGGGTTGCTTGTCAGTAAGTAGTGCTGGAATGTGTAGTATATGTTGCCATTTGTCTTCTGTTCTCTTTTCTCCTTGTGATTCAGTGTCTTTCTGAATGCAATGTTGAGATATGTGTGCCAGTGAAAGGTGATTCCAAAAGCCTTTTTACATACTATTTGGACAACAGAATTCCGTTATCTGCAGTGTCTGTGGATTATCAACTAGAATAAATTATGAGCAAGTGGACTGAAATAATTTTGAAGTTGAAGATTTCAGCTTCAAATTAGCTTTATCTTAGCTACTGCAACTTTCTGATGTATTTTGTACTATGGTAAAAATTGTGAGTCTGACTTCTGGTGATAAAATATATGGAGTGATGCAATGTGATAAATATTTTCCTTATTCTCTTCTTCTTACACCAGAGTTCATAAGCCTATGGCATAGTTCACATTATCAGATACGTGTATGTGAAAATTTGTGACCTTTTTATTATGTCAATGCTGTGTTCCATCAAACATCTACAAGTATGTAAAAATTGCCCCATTTGTCTGTTCAAGTGCTCTCCATAATCAAACCTGCAATTTATTTTTTTTTTTGTGGTGAGTATATAGAAAGTGAATGCTGGAGGATAGTCACTTTTCCTCTGTAAGGTGAGATAAACAGAGCAGTCTTGCTTATGCTTATGATCACCAGTGACATTGATGAAAAGATTTTTGTCAGTATTTTCTTCAGTGTGTTTATTAGTAGTCTTTTTGAAAAAATACATATATGCATACACATATATATATATATATATTACAAAATGACTTTGTTTACAGATAGCAGATCAGATGTTCTTTCATAGTGATTATCGGCCCCTTATCCGTGATGCCAACAACTTTGTCCTGGATGAACAAACACAGCAGGCTCCACACCTTATGCCTCCCCCATTTTTGGTTGATGTGGATGGCAACCCGCATCCTGCAAGGTATCAAAGGCTGGTTCCTGGTCGTGAAAACTGCAGGGAGGAACAGCTTATTCCTCAGATGGGAGTGACATCTTCAGGTATGGAAAACTTCAATTTGGTACATTGTAGCATTTGTAGTTGCCTGTAGATGTTATACATTTTCCCTCTCATTATGTTCTTTTTCTTCATTTTTGGAAGTAGTAGTTCATATAACATTGAAAAATTGCATTGTTCTGGCACTGATTGCTTGTGACAGACAAATAATTGTTTGTCATCAATCAGATTAATACTACTTGATGCTACACTATGAGTTAGCTTGGAATTTGTTTCATTTTGAAAACAGCATGGTGTGGAATGAGGTTTCAGTTGATCCCCTTGGTTTAAGATATCCTACATCAGAAAGTCTAAAAGTCAGGTCTTCCTCCACAGATCAGTTGTGACAGGTAACACCTGAAAGAAGAGAAAAATACAGAACATACCAGTCTTTTTCCTCTGTAGATAAAGTCAGTCATTGTACTTGAACTTCAATTTGTTACGAGAACTCTCAAGTTTTGATAAGGATGGAAATTCTACATTTTTCTGAAGTCTTACAGCACGCATGTACTGTGCATGATGAACAGGAGTACTTTCAGTCTGTCACTGTGTAGAATGCTACCTAGATGTGGTCCATGTGGATGGAAATACGGGTGGAGAAAAGGAAGCAGTTTGGTTTTTTTCTTTTTTTAAGATCAGTTTGGGGTTATTTGTAGTATTTCCAACTGTTTTCATAAGACAGTATGTCTGCTTATGAGTTCACCGAGTAAGTCTGACTGCCTTGCTACACATGTCAGAGAATATCCAACTGTGGTTGTACCAGAGTTCACTCCATGATTTCAAACTTCTGCTGCTTCGGCAAAGTTGACTGCAACTAAACCAACTTAAAAACTGAGAACACTCTTAAATATTTATATTCTTACTGCATAGCATAATCAGTGTGGTTTCTTTCTTGCCACAGTCAAAGCTATGTATTTTGTAGCAAAATTGCTGTAATATTGAGTATTTCATCTTTCAAAGTTTATACCATGATATCTCTTTTGATGATACTTGGAAAACAGTTTCTGTAGCTTGTTTCTTTGAATACTTTTACCCCTCATTACGAAGTTTTGCAAGTTCTGCTTCTGTTGACAAGAATTGCCCAGGCTCCACCCCGCCGTGTGTTTAATTGAAGTTTTGAAGTGTTCTGTGATGCATTTGGGCAGGCTGAGCACACAGTTCACAGAACCACAGAATTCTAGGCATTAGAAAGGACTTCTGGAGATCATCTAGTCAACCCCCCTACTAAAGCATGTCACAGTAGGTCACACAGGAAAGTGTTCAGGTGGATTTTGAATATCACCAAAGAGGGACACTCCATGACCTTCTGGGCAGCTTGTTCCAGTGCTGTGTAACCTTTGGTTTACACTGATTAAAGGTAACAAAAGTTGTGTTAAGCTTCTGTATTTTGATTGCACTTGATCAAATTTAAACTTTTCTTGGAATTTGGGTCACCTTCACCCTGCTACAGGAAATTTAATGCAAGAACTTAAGAAAAAGTTATCCTATTTTACTAACAAGAACACCAAGGAAAAGACTATTAAAAATACGCTTAGGCAATACTTAATCGAATTATTGTGTACTGTACTTGTAAATTTGAAAGCCAAAAACTTAGATGAGCAGTTTGTGATACAAGGTTCTTTAATATTTGTGTGTTTTATTTCCACAGGATTGAATCAAGTCCTTAGCCAACAAGCAAACCAAGAAGTTAGCCCACTGGATAGCATGATTCAAAGACTTCAGCAAGAGCAAGATCAGAGACGTTCTGGGGAGGCAGGAACTAGTACTACCAGCAGGATAAACAGAGGTAAATTACACACCTGTGGTGAGGGTGTTCTGGTTTTCCAACTGAACCATCTGAAAGTTGGAAAAATGCTAATTGCATATCGTGTTGTATGATTTTGTTGAGCTACTAGAGAAGAAGTGCGGAATGATAGAACGTCATTCATTTTTCCTGTCTGTTGTTTTTCTACTTCTGCAAAACTTCATAATTCTTCACATGGCAAAACTGTCTTTGTTGTGTGAAGTTGTGTGCTCGCTCAGAGGATTTGCAGTGGCTGTGTTCCCTTAGGTGTAACTATTCTGCAGTTCAATCTGGAATTGCCCATCTTTTCGAAGGAAATCTGAATTGTCTCAAACAAGGAAACAGAAGGAAGAAAAAAGGAAAAGGTTACTTGTATCTCATAGTAGCTATTCCATATTTTAATGTAGATTACAGGGTAGATTTCAATGATTAAAAAAATAAACACATTAATAATAAAATAAAAGAATCTTGATTGATAATCCATCTGAATAAGCAAGAATAATGTGTGTGAATTGTGCAAAAATGCTTGAATCTTTGCTACGATTGTGGATGTTTGCAGGATGCTGCATGTGTAGAGTTTTTTGTTGTTGCTGTTATATTTAGGGGTTTTTGTTTGTTTTTGATCATTTGGGTTTCTTGTTTGAAAATCTTACAGTTTGGATTCCTAGTACTTTGCAGTATTGTGACTTTTTTTTTTTTTTGAAGGTAGAAAATTGTTTAAGGAATATACTGACTGCATGAGATCCTTTTTTTTTTTTTTTTTTAAATATAAAATCATTTTAGAGAACAGTAGCACAAATTGTCGTCTTGTAAACATTTTCAAAGACATTTTATAAGAACATTGAACCAATGAGACACATGACAATTTACTTCTCTTGAGTGTTGATGCTTCCATTTCTTTTTGGAATTAATTTTTAAAATGGTTTTCTGCAGCCCTATAGAACTTTGGAAGTTACAGGAATAGCTTTAATATTTGCTTTCTCCTGAAATAAAAGCAAAAAAAACCAACTTGTTCCTTCTTTCCAATCATTTTGAAATTTTCTTTGTGGATGTTACTCTAGCAATTTCCAGTTAAGTACAACTATTGCCTTTTGATTTTTTTTTTTTTTTTAATTGTTTTTATTTTTTTTTAGCATCTGTAAGTTCTACCTCTGAAGTTCATTCACCACCAAATATAGGGTTAAGACGCAGTGGGCAAATTGAAGGTGTGCGTCAGATGCATAGTAATGCACCCAGAAGTGAAATAGCAACTGAGCGGGACCTTGTGGCTTGGAGCCGGAGGGTTGTGGTGCCTGAACTGTCTTCTGGTGTGGCCAGGTAAGCAAAGGTCCAGTTTGCAGAATATTTTAATTTTGTGAACTTTGTTAAATTGAACAGTGTCACAGTCCTATTTGTGCTTCTCTCTTCCGTGGACTCAATTCTTATAAAATGAGTTTGTGTGAAGTAGTTCTTGTTTCCTTGACACTTGTAAAATCTTGGAATTGTACAAGTAATATGAATAAAAAAATAAGGATTTTGCAAATGGTAATTTAACTTGTAATTGCAGTAGAGTCTAACTGCCTAGGTAATTTCTGACTTGAGGCATAGCATTGTAATATGTTTCAGCTGTGTTTGTTCCTGGCATTTTACAGCTGGAGCATTGACCCATCAAGTGCCTGAGGTGAACATCGGTTTTCAAACTTGAAATAACTTTATTTTGTTCAGTAATATGCTCTTGTGATAAATAATTTTATCAATAAGGCAAAAAACTCAACTAACTGGGTTTGGGCTGCTCTAGCTTTTTGAAATAAGATTGAAATACTTATGTAAACAGAGGATTTTCTGAATGGTTAAATTTTGGAAGTCTTCTCAAGAGAAGCTACTTAATACAGACACTATGCTGATGTATGAAGGTGCAGGTTTTCTTTAGATTCAGCAATTGGCATCTTGTAAACAACCAAGAGAAGGGTACTTTTCAATTACATTTTTTAGATTCTGTGTGTATTTTCAAGAAAGTTGCCTTTGAATTTAGATTAGTGGCTTTGGGAATTGTTAAATCAGATGTACTTTGAACAGAACACAGACACGTACTCAATTCTTGCCACTTGAAGTCTTTATCTGGAAAGGGTAATTTTGAAGCCAGTTCTGACTGTACACAAAGAAAAGACTGTTCAAAGCATGTCATAACTATTGAATGTTTATCCCGTGACTTGGTAGAGAAGTGGTGCTATTTTTGCTTTAAGGTTAACACCTTAATTTTCTATTTTCAGTAGGCAGGAAGAATGGAGAACAGCGAAGGGAGAAGAAGAAGTAAGGGTCTATCGATCAGAAGAGAAAAGAAAGCACGTAATGAGTCACATTCAGAGAGAGAACAAAATACCTACTTTCTCTAAGGTAAACAAACTCTGGTACTTCATCACAGTAAGAAGCATAAAATAAATGCTGTTTGTTAGGCCACGTGAGTTTACATAACTATTCTCAGTTTTAAATTTGAAAGCCGGGGTACGGGATTTTGCTTACCTCCACAGAACGAGAGCATGTGTCCATACTGATGTTTCACTGTGCCCTGAATAATCTGAGATTGCTCTTAGAACTCCCCTGCATGAGAAGCGTTATGAATCTGGATCTGGGAATGTGTTTTGCTTTAGGGTGGCTGTCACTGTTGATCAGTACATCTTGATGCAGATGTCTAGAGTTTGACATAGTGTTCTGTGGAAACGTTCAATTAAAACTTAAGTCATAGTTCTTTAATGCATTTAAGTTAGTCTCCAATTGAAGAATTGGGTATTTTCTGTCTTTGTAATGCAAATTTCTGTGGTATTTCTTAAATCATGCATTTTGCTGAACCAAGGATGTATCTTTCAGAAAAGAGTAAAAGGGGAAAGAAGAACTAGAAGGGAGTAGGCTGTGCTACAAATAAACTGTCATCATAATTGACTTGATGTTTTCATAAACCTTTGAAAAAAAATTAATCTTATCAGCCTTTATAGCAGTAAGAAAATGAAGGCTGTGTATTCTGTATTTACAAAAATGACTTTACGTCTTGTTAATTTAGAAATCACTTTTATGTGTGCATCACATTCTCTTTATGCTCTTATAACCAACCAATAATTTAGCATTTATTTAAGTTAAATAACCAACCAGAATCTGTAATGAAAGAAGTAAATGTTAAACAAATGGAAAGGAGAACGCATACTTTGGTTTCTGTAATATTCTAGAAGAGACTATAATTAAGGTCTTAGGAAAATACATGCCTCCAGGATTGCTTGCAAGTTGTCCACTGAAAAGTAAAAAAATCATGAAGTCAAATGTGGAAAAATCTAAGAAACCAAATGTATAAATACTGCGCAGCTATTGACCACACACTTAATTCCTGTGATATATAATTAACGTTCTTAAATTTCAGATGCTGAGTACTGCTTTCAATTTCTTTCTCAAATTTCTTGCATTTAAATTACATGCTTTGCAATTAAGTGTTTGCTCAAGAATAGTTGAACTTTTTTTTCCTGCAATTTATCTGCCAAATTTATTATCCACAGATATGAAGCTATTTGTCCTTCATGGTTTTGGAGGTGGTCATGGCAGAATATCATAAAATTTAATAACTCTTTCTCTCAGAAACAATGGAAGCTGGGCCTCACTAATTTTAATAAAGTTGAACTGAGGGGATGCATTTTAATACTTAATTGTAGAGTTTCTTCCTGCTTACGTAAGCTATGGCTCAGTCAAAAGGTCTATCCTCTGAGAATTTCTACTGGCTTACCCTTGTATTTCTAATGGGTTTATAGTTCTCTTAAAATATCACTAGAGCATAAGAACAGTAGAATAGACTAGTTGGTCTGGAATTTTGGTTTCAGCAATTGCATTTATTACATCTTCGAAAGAAAGAAAAGAATATAGCTGTTGTCCTATGTATTGTAGATATTTGTTCCCTTACAGTCCTACAGAGGAAAATGTAGCTTTGCAAAAACTTTTATCATTTTCTTATGTTAACCCAGAGAAGAGTGTACTCTTCATTTATCTCGGGTCTGAAAGATGTGTGATCTGGATTTTTATGCCCAGAATGTATGGGTTATGGGTGAGGTGACTTGGCCACCCCATTAGGCACTTTACACCTTTATTCTGAGGAAAGAGCAGACAGTCAAGATCTCTGCTTTTTAGTATGTGAAGTTTTCCATTTAATAATTCTTGATGAATTCAGTAATCCAGTTACAGAAATCCTTCTGGTACCACACATGATACTTCTTTTTCATGAAATGTTGGAAAAGAAAACTGATAGTTTGTTTATTCTTTGTTAAATCTTGGACTTGAGTTGATGAGAAACATAATGATGATTAAAATCCCTTGAAATAAGCGTCAGAGGGACTCAGATGTAAGTAGATATCAAATGGACCTGAAGTAAGCAGATCTGCAGGGAGAAAATGCTGCTTGATCCCAATTGGTTAAGTTTTCCAGTTAGATAAAATGCTGTGATTTTAGTATTTTTCATTGCTGCATACAGTTAGCATGAGTGCATTCTTGCTTTGTAGAGTCAAAACAGTAGGAATGGTCATGTGAATTTGTCATCTTCTGTAATGGCAGTAATAAAATGAAGGACAAGGGAAGCAAAGCAAGACTGATCTCATTTCAAAAACTGTAGTGAGGTATTTTTGACTTTTTTCTTTAATGGAAATTAACTCAGCAGCTCTTCTGTTGTGATTCTTTACAGTGACTGCGTGGCTTTAATTACAACTTGTGTTTTTGAAGATAGAACTAGAAAATACCATTTAAATCTTTCTGATCTTTCAGAAAAAGCAGATTTTGATACTCATACCTTGTAATTTATATTACAGTGATGTTGAGACTGCAACGTTTTTTGTAGCTTAGCAAATTCTTCAGAGTTTTGTGAGAGAGCTTATGGTCGAAAGAAGGTGGGGATCACTTCAAGTGTAATATTGGGGAAACATTGCTTTCCAGTAATATTCAATCCTAAAAGTTACAGCATAAAGAATTGTAGAATATATGTCATTCTGCAGTAACGTCAGCTAATCTAGAAAAAGGTCTAAATCTATTTAAAAAAATATCTAGATCTAAAAATCTAGAAAAATCAGAAACACTGAACTCATTAAATTTCAGTTATATTTGTGCAGGAGGAAATACTGTTTTTATATCAACCTGTGAAATTTCTGTTTGTCATATAATAATGATAAAGTAATATTTTCTTAATAAAATGACTCAGAAATATTGAAGAAAAAAAGATGGAAAGGAGAGCAGGAGCCAACTGTGTAGCATTTTGGGTTTCAAGCCAAAGTGTAGATTGATAGGGAAAAACAGAAAGCATCTATAATAACTTTTTAAGGAAATTCCGAAGTCTTATTACACATTTTTATTTCAGAGTGTGGTGAAAGTCAGCTGTGAATAACATATTTAATAATACCTGTAGCTTTGCTTAAAGTCTAGTATTTGGCAAACCATTTTTTTAAATTTATAGCGTATCAAATATAACATTGGGAAAAGTGTACACAGGCAAAGAAAAAAATCCAAAGCACCCACAACCCGAAGTTTCCTTTCTTTGTCTTAAGAAGGCTGTGAGCATCTGTTGATATTGGGTTTCTAATATTGGACACTTGCTTGTGACTGCTGCTTTATTTGCTAGTAAAGGCTAATTCCTGTTGTAAGAAAGCAGGAATGATTCTCTGAGCACATCCTGCTGGTGAAGAAACAATATGATAGCTTATCAAGATTTCTGCAACTCTTACAAAAGCATAGTAATGCTGTGCTTCCTTGTGGAGTCAAGGTCTTAAGGATAGTAGAAGGTAGTGATTTAATTTGGAAGTTGCTAGGACACCTCTGAGTTTTTACTGTATTAGTGGGTCTTCAGAAATGGTGTTAAGAAGTCCTTCAGCTCTGTCCAGATGATATGTATCTGTCCCTTTCAAATATGGGAAATACCATCACTTGTATTTCACAGAAAAATTGTTCTGACAGAAGCCGTAGTTTCTAATGTATCAATAGATGTGCTGTAATACGGAATGGAAGCCTTGGATATGATACAAGGTATTTGTCAGCATGTGTGACAGTTCATCAAAGTATACAGAGAGAGTGAGAGTGATGATTGAACCTCAAATCATAGGTAATCTTGGCTTTATTTTCTAACTTTCCATTAGAGTTGAGAGTGCAATTTAAACTCTTTTCTTCAGAATATCTATTGAAAAAAAAACCTATCAGCTGTGTTCCCTCAGCCATTGTTGAAGAGTTTGGTCATAGTTTCCATTTTGGCAAAAAAGCAAAAAACAAACAAAAAAAACCCCCAGCTTTTACTACCTTTTCTTTCCACTCAAAACTTTATTATACTGCCACCCAATCACCACCAAATAAATGAGAATCTGCCTCACCTACAGCTTCTCGTTGAGTTTTGGCAATGCTATGGTGAATAGGAATGATATTAAATTGCAATTATTTTGGCAGGATGTGAAAGCTGTATACCTTTTTTGGTCTCTGCTTGAGCAGAGATGATCTCCAGAGGTCCATTCCAACCTCAGCCTTTCTGTGATTTTGTTCCTCATGGGTAACAACTTTTCAAAATTCATATTTTGGTACTGTATCTTTCCCAAAAAAGCTTGTTACCCTTTGTCATCACCCTGATACAATATGTGAACAGTGGTATTATTTGCTTTAATAGGTGCTTCCATGGGGGATTCTTCTTATTCTTCTTCTTCTTTTTTTTTTTTTTTTTTTTTGGGTGGGGGGGGGGGTCCCTCTAAGCTGTCAGAAGAACTGAACTCTTTCCAAGGCCAAAGAGCAGTGCAAATTATCTGTTTTTGTTTTGTTTTGTTTTGTTTGTTTGTTTTTTCAGGGAACCCATAGTTCCAACATAACTAGGATAAAGGCATTTTATAATAACCATTTGAGAAATCTTATTTCTGAATGGAAGTTGGTATGTGAATTTTTTAGGAGTTTTATTTCTATAGAGAAGATGAGTAAGCAAATTCAGTGTAGTTGTACCATAGCTTCGATAAGCATTAATTTTGGAGTTATAGAGGATACTTTACTCATTTGTTACATTGGACTTAGCCAATCCCATTTCTGTTGTCAATAGTTCTTCATAAAATATTTCGTGATGCTGGATGGGCTTTATACAAAAGCAGTGATTCCCAGTGGGTATTCTGTGAAAGTAGCAGAAACAAGTTGTTGTAACAGTGGCTTTTGTAACCTGTCAGTAATCAATCCTGAGAGCCTAACAAGAAGCGAGCAGCCCCAGAAGGCTGAGGGCAAAATGTACTGTGTGATGGGCTGAGCAGTCTAGGTCTAAGGCAGTCTTAAGGGCTGCCTTAGAGCTGGTCTGGGTAAGGTCAAAGCAGCCCAAAGAGATCTGGCGTATGCTGCCAGCTTGAGTCCAGAAGGAGTGCTGCTGGTTTCAGAAGTCTGGGCAATCTTGAAATGCTGATTGCTAAACAATCCTGCTAGAAGTGTCTTCAAGCAGCTGTGCTGTCAGCTTCTCAAGAAGAGGACATGGGTAGCTTCCCCAGCTTGAATTCACTGAACAGAATGAAAGAAACACACGCTTAATAGAACACAGAGTGCTGTATGTTGGTCCTGTGCACTGTGATGGAAACCATAACGGAATTGCACAGCATGCTGGACTACCCAGGTGGATGGGTGCTGTCATTCCTGAATAAGGCATGCATCTTGTAACATAGCGGATAGGAGAAAAGCTCTAGCTATCAGGCTTCTGCATTTGACTAAGGAAAACCACATCATGGCTGCTTAGTCAAGTTTTACTGTGTTTTTTAACAGGAAGTCTTTTTTTTTTTGTGAGGAAAATTTAACCTTATGAGCCAACTTTCATCATATAGGGACAGGAAAGATCACAAAGTCACAGAACAACCTTGTCTGAAAGGGACCTCGACAAATCATCAGGTCCAACTTTTCATTGGAAAAGGAAGCCTAGATGAGATTACATAGCACCATCCGCAACTGCATCTTGAAAGCCTCCAGTGATGAGGTTATTACTCCATCCCTCGTTTTTTTTTTGCCTGTTTCTGCTTCCTTTACAATGTTTGAGTTTTTCTGATGAGATTGTCCCTATTACTGCAGCACTCAGAGCTTGTTCCCTTTCTGGATGCTATATGAATGTTTTAGGGCTGGAAACTTTTTACACTTTACACTGTGTGGGCCTCAACAACGGGGCAGATCTTGTCTTTGGGATGATGGGACCCACCCCAGAATAACTTTGTCAATCTCCATGAGGGCTAACGTCATTGTTTTGTCTTAAACGGGCAGCATAACATAACAGTTAATTCTGTTGTGGAAGTGAGTTGATATAAACCTCATGAAATCTTGTTACAACAAAATTTCATTGTTCAAGAAGAAAAAAGTCTGAGAGGAATAGCTACAAGCTGTCTGTCCTACTAGAATGCTCTGATATTATTAATACCTTTCTGTGATTTGGTCCAGTTCTGCTGATGTTTTGTCAACAATATCAGCACTTGATAAATATCAGATTTCCTTTAGGGAAGAAAGGGAACACTTGAGGAGCATACCACCTTTTGTGGCATCTAGGAATGAGTGCAGAAGCTATTTGAGACTGATCAGGCCTGAAGTTCAACTATACATGCCAAAAATATTGCAACAAAAATCTTGGAATCAAGCTTATAGCACTTAAATTTCTATAAGAATAGGAGATCAATATAGAGTTACGTAGTTCAAATGTTAAAGTAATTGTTTGCATTACAGTTTCTGAGATCGTAAGAACTCATTCTTTACAGGTGACTTTCATTCATTTGAATCCTTTTGTGCATCGTCTTACCATTTAAAAGCCTTGACTTAGCATATAGAGATGACTATTACTAGGATGCATTAGTGTGTGGTGTCTGTCACAGATCTGACCCTTTAGATGGAAAAAAAGACGTGCTTGAGTTCTCCAAAGAGTCTGTTCTCCTCTAAACAGCTCTACTTTTATACTTGTGATGTGTTTTGAATTTTCCGATGTTGAAACTTGTATCATCTTAGCTACAGCGAAGGTTACTTCCTATAGTACAAATGCTAAATGCAATTGTCTGTGCTAATAATATATATACTCAAAAATAATCTGTTTTGATTTTCATGTCTTCACAGAACCATTCTCATGATCATTTACTAGACACCAGTGACTCAAGAAAACAGCAAGCTAACCAGCACAACTACCGCACGAGATACGCAGCAGAAGAACCTGCAAGGCCTGCTGAAGAGTTAGAAAATGGGCACTCTTCCTCAGATGTAAGATATCCTCAGTTCCATTTCTGTTTTTGTTAAGCTCCTGTTTCAGCTAATTAAGCTTCTAGTTAAAACTCAGCACTTTCTTTCATTTCTTTTAAAAATCAATGTTGAATCATGTTTTCATGTGCAGTTGTGTTCAGTTTTGCATAAAAATTGACAAAAGTGATTTTGCAAAATAAATGCCTGCAATATTAAATCTTTCCTCGATTGGTGAGCCTAAAAGTATGGCCTGTATAGCCTATTAGTATGGTCACCTGCAGGGAGGCTGAACAAGATGACCTCTAGAGGTCCCTTGCAGCCTGTGCTTCTGTGATGTAGTTACAGCGGAGAAATGGGTGTTTATCATTCATCCTAATTTTCTTTCATAGTAATTAAAAAAATAAAGAAAAATAGAGAAATTCTACATTAAAGACTTTTGGAAATAATTTTCTTTAGAGATAAGCTAGTCTTTTGAAATCAGGATTGAGAAGCACTAGGGGCTTGACTGTGTATTGAGAAATATTGCTGTGTACTATGCATCTCTACATAAATTCTTTATTTCCTTTCATTTAAATAAGTCTGAATTCCAAAGAAAATGCTTTGTTTTTTTTTCCTGTCATTGTCCATCCCCACTCCTCTCTGCCCTTTGTTAGGAAGGGGAAGTAGTTGTTGCCAGTGGTGGAACATCAGAAGATGATGAAAGAGCATGGCACAGTGATGGCAGTTCTAGGTAAGTGGCAGTATACCTCATAGAGAAATGTTCTACTTAGAAATTTTATAGAATCTTATCTTTACGCAAACAACCAGTGATAACAAAAATGTACATTTAGAAGATGGCAGAGAACTTAACATTTTCATGATTTTGTTTTCATCTGTATGATTATTTAGCTTAAAATTCAGGAATTCACCCTTGTTTGCTATCAGCAGATATTGTGACCGTCTCTGCTGGTCCATAGCTTGAAGTTAGAGCAAAGACTGAGGTTGTTTCAAGCCATTGCTTCTTCTTGAGTACAATTTTTTTTTTAACTTCCGTTCAAAGCTCTTCGAAGCTGTAAGACAGGAGAATAATATTCAGAATTTAAAATGTATCATCTGAGCTGACCAAGTTATGAGTGGGTTTATTCTAGTGATACTAGAATGTGATTTTACAAGACTGAGTGATTTCAAAGCTTTTCTTTTACTACCATTTAAATTGAAGTTAGAATATAGGTTTTTAGGCGCTGCTTTTAAACTTCTAAAATATTGTAGTTGTCTAGACTATTAACTCTAGTCTTGTACTGGCTTATATTATACAGACCTGTGTACTTCTAGTTTTTAATTTCTTTATTTCCTTCATACGTCGTATGTAGTGACTACTCCAGTGATTATTCTGACTGGACAGCAGATGCAGGAATCAATCTGCAGCCACCAAAGAAAATCCCTAAACTTAAAACAAAAAAAGCAGAAAGCAGTTCAGAAGATGAGGAAGGACCTGAAAAACAAAAGAAGCAAATTAAAAAGGAAAGGAAGAAAGGGAGTGAAGAGAAAGATGGACCATCAACGTCACCAAAGAAGAGAAAACCCAAAGAGAGAAAACAGAAGGTTAGATGCATTTTGTATATTGAAGAATGGTCATTCTTAGTGTCTTGACAGAATTCAATTCAGTAATGTTAATTTAAAATCAGGTCTTTTACTAGTAATATGTCCTTTAACACTGTGTTGTCTTAGACCATAAATTTCTTTTAGAGAGGTGTATTAATGTTAAGTGTACTTGTACTTTTTTCATCTGTACTGACAGTCTCCCCATTTAATTGCACTTTCTCCTCAGGTCTGCACAGTCATGTCATATTCTATTCATTTCACGATGTATGATATTTGAACTATATTTCAACCATGTTTCTGTCAAGTAGAACTTCACTTGACCAGGATTTTGTTATTGTCTGTTTGGGTTTTGTTTGCTTTGTTACAGTTCCTGTTTTAAGTCAGCACATGAAAACTTTCAGTGACTTAAGTTATTTTTGTGTTTTTGACTATATGTTTGCTTTGTTGTTATTGTTGTTCAATCAGAAAAAAAATAGATCTTTCTTTATGAAGACTAATAGTGATTTGTCTGGTAGATGCCAAGTGCTTTCATAAGTGCAAAGCTTCTATTTTTGCAATACCTAAGGAAATAATTATATCATTTAAGTGATGAAATAACCATATTTTGGTTTATTTTCTAAGGAGTCCTGACTAGTCACTGTTTCATTTTGCCTCCGATTAGGCAGTAGACTGATGAAACAACCAAAATCCATGTTAGCATATTATCTTTAAAAACCTTCAGTCATACCGTTAAAAACCTGAAGTCATACAGGATGTGAGGTGGCAGTCGTACTCTTGAATTAAACAAGCTTTAGTTTGTTGTATGGAGTCATTAGTTATAGGGTCAGTACTAATAGTATCTTGGTATTTACACAGTCTAAAATCAGAAAATGGCATAATATCACAAAAGTATTATATATATATATATATATTTGTATATATTTTTTTTTTAAAACAGGTTAAAGCCCCACTTTAGCCTTTTATTCTAAAATATGAAATCAGGTAACAACCTAGCATTTCCACTTAGATTAAAACTAAACTGAGTGTCTTAGGAGGACTTGAATCTATTTTGGTCCCAGTTACTGTGATGATTGAACTCTTTGATTCCAAAAACGTCAGACTTAAATATTTCATATTTTAAAGATGACCTTCATTCTAGAATCAGAAGAAAATATTAGGCCGAAAGGAGTGTCAGAAAATCATCTCTTTATTCTGAGCCTAGGTAGGATTAAGTATAACCATTATTCCTGACAGATAAATCTTTGAATTTTTTGTGCTAGAAATTCTACTGCCTTCCTGGACAGAGAGTTCGTAGTCTTACTGCATAAAGTTCTTCCTGTTTTCTGAATCTGAATCAAACCTGGGTCTTTCCACTGGAAAGAAAGAGGAAAGTAGTACAAACTATCTTTGTCGCTAGGCACAAAATTATAGAAACTAAGAAAGGATTAAAGAAAGAGAGTCTTTCTTTCCTATTAATGCATTGGCTGCCAAGATCTTGAATGGTACTTCCATTTCTAATCCCCCTCCAGCAACAGCCAGTCTAAAAATTAATACAAGAGTGAGGAAGATCAGAGAGAGTTTTTCTGTGTTAGGGCAGACTAACAGACTGACTTCTCTCAGGAAGAAGATTTGAGGACATCTGATATAAAAAGCTTTTATAAACTGGTCAGTGGTTTAGAAACCAATACAGAAGGTTTTCTTCCTTATTTTGTTACACAGAGACATCCAGTGACATACATAATACTCAAAAAAGATTCTTTCCCCATTCTCTTCTTACCTTCTCGAGAACAAAACCTGAACATGGTTTTTCAGCATAAGACCCAGCATCTCACTAGTCAGATCAGGCCTGATCAAGAGTGATTTCCAGTCCTTATAAGTTATCTGTTTCCTGGATATCATCTTTGAGGGATGGTGGTTTAAAACCTAGCTTTAACAAGGCGAAGTAACGAGAAGGATAAGTGTAGAAACTGTTCACTGGATCTTGTTGCTAGATAGATTCTTAATACAAAAAGAGCTAAAAGTCAAGGTGTACGTGCAGATTTTGAATTAAGATTTAACAATTTTTGTTGCATGTATTTTATCTAATTGGTTCAAGAGGATGGCATACTGAAGTTGGCATAAGACTTCATTTTTAATAATGGTTGTTACAAAAGATCGTTATTTTAAAAAAATCTTTAAATTGTTAATACTTTTAGTTTTGGCGAAGTCAGGTTTATCTTCATGCTGACTTTTTTTTTTACATTAAGTATATTAGAGAATTGGCAGTCAGTTTTTAATAAAGTACTTCCCAAAGCACAAGGCTGCCTTAAGTGTTATTTTACTCATATTATCTTGTGTGTGCATTTTCTTTAGAGGCTGGCTGTAGGAGTTCTGGCAGAAAATGGTTTGACACTGGAAGAATGGCTGCCTTCAGCGTGGATTACAGATACTGTTCCTCGTCGGTGCCCATTTGTACCACAGATGGGGGATGAGGTATTGTAGCTTTTTCCCTGTATTCTTTTTTAATTTCAGCTTGTTTTTGCCTTCTTAAAAAAATCACCTGCTTTTTTCTCCCTATTTATTATTGGAATACTTTGGGTTTTCTTCAAAACATTCTTTTACTAGGCTAAAATTTGCTTTAGCTTCTAAAAGGTTTTCCCATACTTAAAAAGTTTAGCACACAGTGTTGCTTTGTCTTGACCTTTTTATTCCGTGCTGATGCAATGACATTGCTGCTTCTACTACATTCGGTGTGTTCCCTTCCTTATGACATGTTTATAGAACTTCTGATTCTGAGCTGCAGCTGTTCTTGGATACCAACTTAGAAGCTGAACCAGTGACTGCACATGCAAATTTTTACTTGTGCTTTTTTACTGAATCCAGTTTGCAACATAACTATGTAGTAATTATGAGAGTGAGAAGCAGCTGTTCAGTCAGTGTTTCAGGTAGAGAAAATGCCTAGGTACTTAGACTGTCTACCAAACATGTTTTGGAGACAGTGCTTTTCTAAATATTGAGTCCATACAAATATATTTGGTGCCAGATACCTTCTGGATAGAGTGAAGTAGCCAGGGATTCATCATTATCACGTTACCAGAAGACTTACCATACCAGTTGAGTAGGATAAACTCCTGTGTTTGGTTTTGTGCCTGCTGAAAAGCACTGTATACTAGTAATACGTAATTAGGTTACGTTCTTTTGCTGAAAAAACTGTGTACCGTGAGCAGAGAATTTCCTATGCTGTGCCTAGAGAAAGTAGAAGTAGTTGCATCAATAGACAGAATGTTTGTAACGGAGTTGCTCAGTCTGAAATTCTCTCTCTGATACTTGCTTTTCCCAGATTTGTTTTAGGATGATGAACGCTTTCTTTTCACTAGAAAGTAACTTTTGAGATCCACAGAGACAAAAGATAGATTTAATTAGAGAAATGTGATCAAAAAAGAGGTCTTGAGGCTTGTGAACGTTTTGGTGGGCTGGTTGATAGGTTTTATAAGATTTGGAAGGAGAGAGATTTCAGATGTGTTTTCGTAAAGCTGTGCAAACAGGAAACAACAGTAGTGCTGTATTTAGTTATATTCAGTGCATAAGAATAGCACATACCATCTCTGTTTCCTTTTTGCATACTGCCGTTTAAAGTCCTGTCATGTGTCTGGAGAAACAGTGGGAAACATGACAGAGATGGGACGGTAGTTCAGCTTGTTTGATTACCCAAATACAGTGCATATGTCTGTGATATTTGCTCTTCACATTTATGTCCAGGCACTAACACTAACATCCAAAAGCAGTAATTGATTAAGATTAAAAATATACTTCCCTGAGAAAGGGCGCAAAGTCTTTTTTCGTAGGTAGCTTCCTAAATTGTTGTTGGAGCAGTGCTTGGAGCAATTTCCAAAATAAATAAATAAACAATCCATTTTTGTTAACTGTATATATGTAGAGACTTACCAGAAACGGTAAATGTGGAAGGAATTATTTGTAGCCCCTGCCTGTAAGTGTGATTGCGTAGCAAGAAACAGCTGTTCCTTTGCTTGCCATTTGGGTTCTTTGAGGATATTGTGCACGTCAAGTGCCGTGAAATGTAAGGGCATAAAACATTTATGATGTAAAGTAAAGCTGAAATCCTTCTCTATGTCAAAGGAAAAAAAAGTGCCATAAAACATTAAGAAAATTCAATAGCAGTCAATGTAGAAGCTTGACAGATGCTCTTTATAGTATTTTGTGATACAACTGCTTTGTGAGCATATGGAAAAACAATGGTAGTTTTACTGAGGGCCATTTCCTCTGCTTTTTGTTGTGAGGCCTTCACATTTAAGCTGTTGTTCCTTCATCCTACTTTTTTTTTTTCCTTTTCTTTTTTTACTTCTTTATTACAGCAAGGAGTTATAACTGTTCCTCCAATTTCTGTTAAAACTTTAGATTCTGACTTGTCGAAGTTTGCAGTGGAAAATACTTGTAATAATTTGTTATAAGTGCTTAAAATACTTATTTTTGTTTTTGTTAGGCTGTTTATTTGGTGGTATGGAAGTGAAGATCTTCCTAATAGAATAGCCAATGTATTTCTTGTTCAAAAAAGGTGCAATTAACTATATACTCCATTTAGTGATAGTTGACTGTCATCTTAGGGCTGTCTTTCTGTGTTGAATAAGCAAGTGGATTAGTGGGATTTCTTACTGTCGTGGAATTGTGCTATAGTGTGATGATAAATGGATGGTTTGGGTTTTGCTGTTGATGTAGTTCTGGTCTCACATGTAATTTAGGATGTTTTGCTAATATTGAAAATGGTGGTGTAAATCCTTTCCTACTCTTTTCTAAGCAGAAAAGTTTTTATGATACCTGCTTTGTCTGTCTTCTTAATTTCTTTAAGTACCTGTGACTTATAGAGGAAAAAAGCAGAAAAGAAGTTGACAAAAGAGAGAGTGCATATGCTGTATGACAGCAGTACATTGGCATCCTTTATTACTTAGATTGTTCAAAATCTTAGTCAGCTGTCTCATTTCACTTTTAGGTCTACTATTTCCGACAAGGTCATGAAGCATATGTAGTAATGGCTAAGAAGAACAAAATATATAGTATTAATCCCAAAAAACAACCATGGCATAAAATGGAATTACGGGTACGATTTCTTTTTCATTTTTCTTTGGTATCTTAACATAAGAATTTTGGAGACTATCTGGAAGAAGTTTGCTGACACAGATGTTCCTAATATTGGATTCTTAAGATAGACGTAAGGGGAAAAAATTTAACCTAAAAGCCAAATTAAATCATACCTTAAATTGTATTTCTTCCCTGAATTATTTGAGCAAAAATCAGTTAGTCTGATTTTATTTTTACTTCACTTATATCTCATAGCAAAATATATTCCAAACAATACAGAATTAAATACTTGATTTTTTTGACATGTGCTGTTGGGTATCTGCTAATTTTGGTGTGCTCATATTGTCATGTTTCAGAAAGTTGTACCGCCAGTGAAGTTAAAGATAACTAACATAGCATTTTGTTTATTCCAGGAGCAAGAATTGATGAAAATAGTTGGGATTAAGTATGAAGTGGGATTGCCTACTCTCTGCTGTCTTAAACTAGCTTTTCTTGACCCTGATACGGGTAAACTAACTGGAGGATCATTCACCATGAAGTAAGAAAAGAATTGTTATATTCAAATTGGAAAGCTTGTTTTTTTTTTTTTTTTTGTTTTTTTTTGGGTTTTTTTGGTAATTCTGGATTGTCCTGAAAATCAGTGATTAGAACTGTAGATTTTGAAGGTTTGAAGTCAAAGTGTTGAGTTATTACATAAGTGCCTTATTTCATGTTTTTTTTGTATTACTTATTAGTTGTGTGTTCTATTGTATTTAGGTACCATGACATGCCAGATGTCATAGACTTCCTAGTTTTGAGGCAGCAATTTGATGATGCAAAACATAGGCGATGGAATATAGGTAAGTTATGTGGGGTTTCTAGGTCTTTTCGTTGGATTGTTTTCACATCTCTGTATTTTCATCATAACTAATTTAAAGGTAGGTTGTGGTAAATAAATCCTTATATTATACTGGAATTGGAGGATAAGCTCTGGCTATATTTGCATGAGAGTCTCACTTTGTCCTTGACTGAAGCAACAGGCAAGCAAACAGAATACTGAAGTTGATTTGTGAATGAAGGTGCAAAGAAAATCTCAGTTGTGTGTTTACAGGGAGGAATGAAGAATACCTTTACAGAAATACAATATTTATTGGTAACTGACATCTTTTATCGCATGCATTGCTTTTCTTTCTATTTTTCAGATTGAGGGCCCACTTTCAACCTAATTATTACTAGAATATTTTTTTTTCTGTTCTTTCAGACCTGCTTATTTCTGGAAATACAGAAATGCTTTTTCAACCATTTGAAATTTATGATCTCTAGATTATTCAAACAAAATACCCTTCCTATCTCTTTTTACTTGTTTGGGTAAAGTGTTGGATACTTAAGAGTGTTTGTAATAAGCATGTTACTCTAGTCAGATCTACTTCCTAGTCAACTTTTCTGAGCAACGGCAAAGATCACCTTTTAACAATGAAATCAAACAAGAGGAGAAAGCTACGTTATGACAAAATGTTTCTCTGTTTTCTTTCAGGAGGTCATGAAATAAACATGTTCTTATTCTTAAGAATGCTCTTAGATTGTCCCTGAACTTGAAAGATTGAGCCAGTATGACTGATTCTTCAGAGTTCAGGATGAACTCTTCCCCTAAGGGATAAATTTGGTTTTATACCATGTTTTGAGAATTATAAGACAATATATATATATAGGTATAATATTAAACCAACTCTGAGTTTTTGTAAACTAGCACCGATTGGCATACAGATTGAGTTCCTGCAGTTCTTCTGTTCAGGAGCTGCATGTAGCATACACAAAGCTGACTTGGTGGCATTTATTTATTTATTTACCACTTCAGGCAAAGCATCATATAAATGAAGGGAAGATTTTAATGCAACAGCATGATGGTATATCTGATTGCCTGTTCAGTAACAGTTGGTATGGTACATGTTTCTGCAAATGCACTTCATTTTTATTCTGAGTGCACTATCTCCTTTTTGATGTCATCTGCTAAGTTCATTGTACTTAAGTAACCTGAACAAGTGGAACAGCTATGTCAGAAGCTCTTTCTAATTGCTTCTTATCTGATTTTTCTGCCAGGAGAGGTGAATTGGTGCCCTGTCCTTTGTAAATTATGACATCCTTGTTGAGTATGTGCGTGCATTAGTAATATACTGAATCACAGAATCATGAAGGTTAGAAAAGACTCCCAAGATCTTCCAGTCCAACCATCCACCTTCCATCAGTATTTCCTTTTAGTACAACACCTAAATATTTCTCGGGCATTTCCAGGGATGGTGAGTCCACCAACTCCCTGAGAAAAAAAACGTCCAACCTGAATCTCCCCTGTCACAACTTGAGGCCATTCCCTCTAGTCCTGTTGTGAGTTACATGAGAGAAGAGGTTGACCCCCACGTCAGCACAACCTCCTTTCAGGTTGTTGCAGAGAGTGATAAGGTCTCCTTTTAGTCTGGACGAGAGGAGGCTCAACGATCCCAGTTCCCTCATCTGCTCCTCATAAGACTTGTGATCCAGTGCCCTCAGCAGCTTTGTTGCTCTACCCTGGACAAGCTCCAGAGCCTCAATGTCTTCCTTGTAGTGAGGGGCCAAAAACTGAACACAGTACTCAAGATGCGGCCTCACCAGAGCTGAGTACAGAGGGACAATCACATCCTTGGTAACACTATTTCTGATACAAGCCATGATGCCATTGGCCTTCTTGACCATCTGTGGCTAGAAGACTGTGGGAAGAAATGAACCTGGGGGTGTTGGTTGACGCTCAGCTGAATATGCGCCAGAAGCATGCCCAGGGGGCCAAGAAAGCCAATAGCATATATAAATATAACTTATGTCATGCCATATTAATAAAGTTCCATATCCTGTCACGCATTATGATCTTCTTCAAAAGGACAGCTAGTCTTCAAATCTAAGGGAGTGTGGTGAAAACCCATAGCTTCTAAATCATTGGGAAAATATACCTTCATTTCCTCATTAAAGATTAATATAGTATGAAGATCCCTTAGGAAACAAGCTTGGTGAACACCTACTAAAATGTCACCATTTTAGTATGATAGGTGTTAATCTGTGGCCTTCTCCTTTGCCACTCTATAAAGGTGTTTCCACAAGATTGTGGCAGTAGTTAAAGAATGACTGCCATGCCTCATATATACAGCCAAGACAGAAATAAGTGACAAATCTAGAGGTAGTGGAGGGAATTTAAGCTGTTAGCCTTCTTACTCTCAAGGCTATGAGGACAGGTAGCATCTCCTCCCTAGGCTCACAATTATTTTTTGAGAAACCTGAAGTCGTGAAAGGTTCACGACTACACAAAAAGTATTTTTCTAAGCTCCAGAATCTTTTGTCAAGATTTCTGGGCAAATAATGTAAGTCTCAAGTTGTTACTGGTTAATACCAGTTCGTAACTCTGACAACTGTGTTTCAGGGTTCATTGTTCAGCTCCTTTTCTGGGTGGTAAGAATAGTGTTAAAATAGTCTCCTTTTGTGAGACTATATGAAACACTAAAGCAGGGCTAGGAAGGGCACTGATGCTAAAATTGTTACAGCTCTTCCAGGAGTCTTCTGAAGTACAACCCTGGTCTCTTCTTGACACTATAGGTATTTTCCAAGTGCATACTTAATGTAGTTAGAACAAACACTGCAGTATTTTGTTGCAGTGTAGAACACAATATTAAAACATTCTGAGCAGTTGCTAGTTTGACCTCTCAGGACTACCATTACTATCGTTTCTTATTTCTCTACGTTTTCTGTCTCTTAGCCTACAGATGAATATTTTTATAGCTACTGTTAGAAGGATCACCGAATATTAAATATTCTGGCTTCATTCTAAGTCATTAAAGTATTTTATTTCTTAACCAATAATGATCCTAGGTGGTGGTTTGTGTTTTTTTGTTATGTTAGAGATTTTTTGTGGTGGTGGTGAAAAGGAAGAATATTTCCTTCATATACATTATTTGTATTTTTTTTAATACCAAGAGTTCCTGTGATTTAAGTGTATCAGTCCTTAAGATAACACGTTTATAAAGGTTGAGGAGTGATAGGTTTTTCTTCGTACTCAGGCATGTATTTATTGCATCTCATTGTCTTCTGGTTGAATTAGAATACTAATATTTGAGCTAAAACATATTCTGGTAGGATTCCTTGAGCATTTGCTATTCATGTAAGACAGGTATGCATACATACCTCTTGGATAGTAGCCACTGTAAGTTTAGCATATATTTTATAATTCCACCAAGTTGACAGTATCTGCTGATATTCAATTTTGGAAAATTATATTAAATCCCTCTTTTAATAAGAATTTTTGATTTAATGTCTTCATAAATAGCTTCCTTATCCCACAGATGAGATCACACAAAATAATTGTCGAAGGGATCTATCTGTGAGCATTTTCAATTATGTGCTCTTCTTACCTTAGCATTCTGTCCATTGGAATGCTGTGGCTTTTGAAAAAATGCGAAGAGACAGCTGGTATATATTCCTTTATGTAATTCTGAACTGCTTAATCTCACAATCTCACAACTCACAATCATACCCACTCATGTCTCTTTCTAAAACTGATGGCTGGGGAATGCCATGTAGGGAGACTGTTCTGTAAGAGCTCTTCAGGCTACTCTGTGCCCATAGAATACAGCATCAACCCTTATTTTCGTTTTGGATATTGCATTTCAGATTTTACTGGTATGAATTACTTTGTTCTGCTACTTTCAGCACACTGAATGGAAGTTTTGTATTTGATATGTATACTTGCAATCCATTTAAAAAAAAAAAAAGTGCAGCAAAGAAAGCAGAATGTCTTGAGAATATATGTAGTCGTTAATAATTCAGACAACTGCAGCAAGCATTTGAGCAAAAGGTTGTGGGCTATTTCCTTTATGTGAGTTTGTTGGAGGAGGAGAAAAGCATTGCTGAAGGTTAGAAAGTGGTGTGCATAGTTTTCAAATCTCTTGAAAGCAAGAGTGTACAGTTCTAGGAATCTCAGATAATTTAAATGATCTTTGTTCTTGGATTGAGTGAAGTGCTTCACTAAAATTGTTTCTAATTTCTGTGGCATGTTTTATGGAAAGTTAAAAATTACAGTGATGTGTGTTCCTTGTATTCTGATGTGTAATTCTTTAAATAATGCTTCTGACCTTTTTGCTTAGCTCTACAATTGCATTGCGGTGGTGAACCATTTCAAGTCATCATAAATGACTGCAAAGTTGTTGAGGAATCTTTAATAAATTAAATTCTATCAGTCAGATTGCCTGCAGAATAAAGGAAATGAACCTCTGATTTGCAGTTGGAAATTGTTTATACACATAGCTGAAAAACACTTCAGAAACCAAGGAGAATTTGCTCAGCAGCATGTAAAAGTATTCCCTGTACAGATGTGTCAGTGCGTAGTTATTTTGAGATAGCATGTGGCATTTAATGCAAGTAGATTTTAGTCTTAAAGGTGCAACATTGCAATGTCCTAGTTTTGTATGAAATTAAGAAATAAATTCATATATAAGGGTCATGGGATTGTATTTGTAAGCCGTTGATTGTTTTTATTTGTGCCCATTCTTAACTGCTTCATTTTGATTTAAAGGTAACCTTCAGAAAGAATTTAAGAGTTTCATTGTGATTGTTTTTTCCATTTGTTTCTTTAAATAATGTGATTCGTATTTCTGTTCATGCTGCAAGCATTTAAAGGGATCTCTATTCAAGATCAAACTGAAGGTATCTGTAAACTGATTTTCTTCATAGGAGTAAGGTGCCCTGTATTGATGAAATTATTTTGTGCTCTTACCTAGGCGACCGCTTCAGATCAGTGATAGATGATGCCTGGTGGTTTGGAACAATTGAAAGCCAGGAACCCCTTCAGCCCGATTATCCCGATAGCTTATTTCAGTGCTACAATGTCTGGTTAGCAAACTTATCTTCAATCTATTATAATTAAATATTTCGTTTGACGTATTGACTGAGCAACTTCCTCTCGTTAAATTCAGTCATGCATCTCACTGTACCAGTTTATTACAATAGTCTTTTAAATCTAAATAAATTATGTTACAAACATTAAATTACTTTAAGCAATATTAGTAATTTAAATGTGGTTATTTTTTAAGCTGGGATAATGGAGATACTGAGAAGATGAGTCCTTGGGACATGGAGCTGATACCAACTAATGGTATGGTACATTAAGAACTCAGTTTGCTTTAAGAGTGTATATAAAGAAGTAAAAAATGTACAATTTCACCTCTTAAGGAGTGCATTTAAAGAACATTGGTAATTACTAAACTAAATATGGACCAAGATAAATGGACTGACACCTTTCCCTTAGGAAAAAAGCAGGCTTAAACAAAGTGTGTAGAAATAGCCAGGAATGTTACAAAAACTCCTAGTAGGCAGTGTACTGTTGCAGTTAACTTGTTGTGCATTTAGAGAGGTTTGAAGATAAGCCTGTGCCCCATGTCAGCTTTGAGCTGCCTATTCTCAGAACTCTTGGCATGCTTGCAGGTGTTCTGCGCATTGAAGTCTCAACATGTGCCAGTGAGAGCATTCGAAATAGGCTTTGCTGCCTGTTTGATCCAGAACTTGTGGCAGATAAACATGCAACAGAGTGGGCAGTACAGCAGGGGCACTGTTCACAGGCCAAGGACAGAATATTGCATTTCTTCTTTACTCAAATGTTTTGATGGTTTTATTAAAATCTGGTTAAAAAGCAAAGCAAAATCAGCATTTTTCCTTCTATTTTACAGGAAACTTTTGCTAATTTTGTCATCCACAAGTAACCATGTGTAACTCTTCATTCTTCCAAGTTGTACATGTTTCATTTCCACTTTTCATTTCAACCCTTCTTTTAATTGGTACTTCTTATAAATAAGTCAAAATCAAGAGTGATAATATGACCAGAGTAAATAACTACAGCAAGCAGACAACTGAATCTGAATTTGTATCCACACTGCATCCACAAATGCTGTCTTATAACTTTTTTTCAAACAAAAGGAAGTTAAAGAAGAGCAGTGTGCATCATTCTCTGAAAATCCACCTGTTACATTATGGGCTGTCAAAGTTGGTAGATCATTAAGAATGCCAGACTGATGGCACCTCATTTTGCTTGCTCAGAAGTTGCGCTTTTAGTATTTGACTTGAGAAAATTGACGGGGTTGAATCCCTCCATGGAGACTGTTTCAGTCTCTAACATCAAACACCTTAAGCTCTGTCTGAAAGTCATCCACTACAAATCCTGGCTGCATTGCCAAGAATTTGGGGTTTTAAGAAACAAACATAAACTTCAATTACGATAAAAGTTTACCCCAAATTGGTTGTAAAATAAATTCTGCAGTTAGCTATTTGGAAGGCAGTAAATCTAGTTTAATAAAGGATTTGCACACCAAATTACATCGTAAAGATTTAAATTTAAAATACAACAATAGAAAGGATACTGAATGATTTCCTCAAAACATTTTTAATACAAAACTGATGTTTGTCTTGATTAGTAGAATGATGATCTATATTTTGAATTAATTTTTCTTAGTTGAGTAGATTCATGTATTTCCTAAGGTACAAAGATGAGTATTTCATTGAATTTTCATGTTACATTCTAGCTGTATTTCCAGAAGAACTGGGAACTAGTGTTCCTTTAACAGATGAAGAGCGCAGAACACTGCTCTATAAACCTCTGGATGGAGAGTGGGGCTCCAGGACACGAGACCAGGAGTGTGACAGAATAATTGCAGGCATAAACCAACTCATGACTCTAGGTATGGCTTGAATATTATAGGAAGTGTTTTTGTATTATGTTTTGTACCTATGCTATGTGCACTTCTGAAATTACGGAAACCAGTAACTGCTAATGTTGCTAATAATAATAATGCACCTTCTATTTGATTAAATGGAACAGAACTTTATTACTGCACATATTAAATTTTCCATATAGTGAATTACATACAAAAACCTGAACTTTCTTTTGAAAGGTAATTCATTTATTTATTTTTTTTAACTTGACATTGAGGGGGGTTGGGTCTTGCATGGTAAAAACAAGTACTTGATTTTTTTTGTTAGCTACTCAAATTATGCATTAGGCTTGGAAGTGCCAGCCTTCTGTTGCACAGAATACTAACTGTACTACAGGTAGATAGGAAAAAAATCATATATATTTAGTGAAGAGATTCCTTTGTCTAGGTTTCTCCTGTATTAGCCTTCTTTTAACTCCACTTTTCTCCCCCACATAACCTTAGTTGTGTCTGGAAAAAAAAAACAGAAGAGAAGTTCTGTAAAAGCAAATATTGAGGATAAAGTAATTGATTAACTTATGAAAAGCCACTTGCTATTTGGATGTAGAACAATTACTCTTTAGAAGTAGAAGGCAGCTTTTGAAAAGGTAATTGTTAAAACACTAAACACATCACTGCAACGTTTTCATGATCAAGGATGAGTGTGTGAGCTGGAGATATATCAGTGAAATACTGGCTGAATCACAGATCTTTGCATATTCTGTGACAAGTCAGCAGTCTTAGATCTTTGGGTAACAATAGTTGTAAATTACGTATATGTAGCTTGCCAAAGACAGTTCTGATTTTGAATTACTTATGTTCAAAAATCCTAGAAAACTATTAATTTTTTAAATACTTCTGACTCATGGGTATCCTACATTACGACTCCTTTGGTTTTATAAGAAGCGTCCTTTTGCTTCCAGAAGAAATAAAATTTATATGTAAATGCACTAATCCAAATTACAGAATTATATTCAAAAATTTTGAGGAAAGGAAGTTTTGATTGTTATCACTGTGTATGTTTATCAGGGAAATAGTTTCACGTTTTTCATTTTTTGTATGGCATACTACTTAGTTTGGGATTTAACTGTAGCATATGTGGTGTGTATTTGTCCAAAGTAGCTGTTGTTCAAATGTTTGCAAGAGAAAGTTAACAGCTTTTACAGGAAGAGAGTTTCTGTTTTTTGAAAACATTGGAGAGGTACTTTAAGGGTGTTATTTGCTTTTCTCTTTTATTTTCCTTCTTGGTTTGAAATGTTGGAATGATGTCTAAGCAGACATGATGCTTTAAGCATAGTTGGGGGAAAAAACAAACAAAATTTGTGCCAGGTGCATAGACTTAAATTGCCCATTGCTCTTTGGCTTTATGGTGGATCAGTACAAAATAGCTTCTTTGCTATTTGGTCAAGACGGAAGAATTGTATTTCTGTTTTATATTGAGAATGGCTTTTCTCCATATCTTAATGAGATCAAAATACTACTATGGCTTTTATGGTGAGAATTTAATGAGTTGTTTTGTTTGAAGTTGAGAGAGTGGCAATATAAAACTAAATGGAACGAATGTGTCTTGTAAATAATAATTCTGAATTGCAGATCTTCTTATATGTGTAATTTATATGTTTAAATTTACTTTTCAAATGTGTTTATTTTGCATTCACTTGCTGTGTCTCTGAAGAGCATGGTGCTTCATGCATAATGGGATGGGTATGCAATACAGCACTTGTACTAGCAGCATACATGTGAGCAAACATTGTACATGTAAAATAATACGAATTGTTCAGAGTATCTAGCATGGTTATTACTGTTGATTTTGGGTAAATGCCATGTGTTTCAAGCATGCAAAAATAGCATGTGTTGCAGGAGGAAACTTTGAAATTCTTGGAACTCTAATAGTTTTTGTGATATGTAACTTGGATTGATTTTGATTTCTGTGTAGATATTGCATCTGCTTTTGTGGCCCCTGTGGATCTTCAAGCTTATCCAATGTATTGCACTGTTGTGGCATATCCTACAGACCTGAGTACCATTAAACAAAGACTGGAAAGCAGATTTTACAGGTTAGATCCAAGTCTCAGTTACTACTGTGAAATATTGCCAGCAGTGGTTTTGGTAGCTGTTAGTCTTGTTATACCCAATTTAGAAATGTGCACAGGTGTGCTTTTGTTTGTCTAATCTTCTATTCTAAAGGGATTGAACATCTGTTGACCAAAATGCAGTTTACAATTATGTGATGTCAATTCTTGTTTATGTCATGTGAGTATTGCAAAGTAAATTAGGTTTGCTTCTGGTATTTTTTTAATGGGAGAAACCTTAGACACCTGTAAGTGTTCTATAGGTATATAATGTACTTCTGTTTGTTTGATTTTAAATCTTCCATTATCATGTTAAGACATGAAATAGAGCATAGTTTATTCAATTGTTGGCCCTGAAATTCTAAATGATTGGACAGCAACAAAAGTAATTTTTAACCTTTTTTACGCGATTTTGACGTTTTCCCTAAACTGTGATTGCAATCATAGCATTTTATATGCAGTAAAAATATTATCCATTAAGGAGCACGTTCCTTTAAAATATTACTTTTTGCTTTTTTGTCTTGGAAAATTTATGGTTTGCAATTGAGTCTCCCTCTAATGCTTTTGTTGAATTCATCTGAACAGGACGAGGGGAAATGGTTCCGAGCTAAAAGGATAGGAGATTTAGATGGCATATAAGGAAAAAGCTTTTTTACAGTAAGAGTGGTGAGGCTCTGAAGCAGCTTGCCCAGAGAGGTGGTGGATGCCCCATCTCTGGAGGCATCCAAGGTCAGGGTGGACAGGGCTCTGAGTACCCTGGTGTAGCTGTAGGTATCTCTGTTCATTGCAGGGGAGCCAGACAAGCTGATCTTTAAGGGTCCCTTTCAATTCAAACATTTCTGTGATTCCACAGCATGTTGACTTGGGCAAAATTTCAATGTTAGTTCATAGAACTTCACATGTACTGACTGGAGATAGTATTCTAAATAGAAATCACATTTTCATTTTTTAAAGGATGCCTAGGTTTTATATTTTATAATGCCATAATGTACACGCATCTGGTTCCATGTTAATTGCATGATGATCTAGCTTTGGCTTTTCTAATGTACTGCCACGTCGTCAGCAGAGGCAAGGAGTCTTCAGTCAGTTGGATTTGTTTCCTTTTGTCAAAATCATCAGTTATTTTTGGTCACTGGCATAGCTTCTTCATTAAATTGGTTTTTACTAGTTTGTAGGATTGTCTGGGCTTGGTTAGCTAATGATTATTGCCTTGTGTATTCCAGTGAATTATTTTCCTTTAGTGTGTGGGGAAATGGCAGTTCAGATTGCTTCTGATGTCTTCAGTAGCTTTTCGTGAGGCCTGCCCTTAGGGCATTATTCCTTTTCTGAAACAAGAGTCTTATGATGCCAGTATGTTTCTACAGTGCGCGCACACACACACTGATTTTGCTTTGATCATACATACATACATACATACATACAGTCACAACATTGTGACTATTCTTTAGTCAGGGAACTAAATTAGACCTATGTGAGGAATTCTGATCATTGCCACTTATTAAGATGTGTACTTTTAATACATTTTCATCATTACAGTTTTGGTAATTCTCAACTATGACTTAAGAAGTGATACATGCTGGGTTGCTTATATTATAAAAGATTAGTAATAGCTAAAGCATTACAAGTGAATCTTTCTGAGGATTGCAAGCTGTCTGTATAATGTCAGGACATGGGAGGACAAGAAGCCTGAGGAAGCTTCCTTCTGCTGGTCATGTAGGGTAATGTGTGTGAGCGTATATGTTTTCTAATTTAATGTCAAAGAATGAACAGAATAATGCACTGGAAGAAGAATATGAGGCTTTTTCTCCTCTTTTAAAATATATTGTTGGAAATGTAGTCTGTTTGATACTGGCTTTTTTTTCCATGATGTTGACTCATCTCTCTTGCACAGACGACTTTCTTCATTAATGTGGGAAGTCCGATACATAGAACATAACACTCGCACATTTAATGAACCTGGAAGTCCTATTGTCAAGTCTGCCAAATTTGTCACAGATCTTCTGCTACACTTCATAAAGTGAGTTTCTTACCAAAGTCTTAGCTCTTTGAAATATAAATTACAAAGAGGTGGTTCTGTAGCTTCAATAAGCCAGTTGTCTGCTGCTAGGGCAGAAAAAAAGAAAGTTTGTGTTTACAAAACAAGAGGACATTAGGCTGCAAAACAAGATGAAGTTTTATAATACGTTGACTGGAGACTTTTTACTGAATAATAAACGTGGGTATGAGTATCTGTGGAATGATGAATATATTTAATTTTATTGCTACTTTTCTTAGTATAACTGGGAAGTTAATTCTAAAATGTTTACAGCTGAATGTGCCTGAAAGTGATGGTTGGTGTACAAAATAAAAATTGGAGGCATTGCAGTCAATAGAAACAGTCTCAAACCTTTTTCGTGACTGTCTGCAATCTAAAGTTTGCTAGAGCTTATTATGCCCGCTGTCCTGATTTGCTTGTAGGCAGTGAATGCATCTGCTTTTACATGGTTAAATGGCAAGATGCTTCATTAGTTGAATAAAGCGTTAGTATTTTCTTTTAAAAACATTAGAATTACATTACTTACTGGAAAATCTAAGACTTCTGTAGCGGCAACATAAATCTCTGAGATTTGATATCAGACACTGGCAAAAACAGTGAAAAGTACTTAACTGCTTCAGATGTTAAAGTTTTAGTGAAACCCACCTTTAGGAACAGATACACACCAGAAAGGCTGCACTGTTAATAATTTTAGTTCTTTAATGTCTTTATCCTACATAGTTTCTTTTCTTTTGATTAATTAAGCACACTGGTGTTATTAAAAGTGTGTGTTTTTAATTGACTTACCTAAATTACTGCAATGCATGACTATTCTTATTTAATAATGGTCTATAGCTTGTGCCAATTAATATACTCATTTAAGTGAACCAGAAACACATATTAAATGTTTCTTAAAGCTGAATAGGCTCCACAGCCCTTTATGAGATATAATAGATTTTCCTAATGCTAATAAGCTCATGGTAAGGGATTATGGTTTTTCATTTTGAAATATCACTGTTAAGCATTCTGTATTTTATGGAATATAGAAAATATTTTGCAGCTTTTGAACAATAGATTAGCTTTTCTTATTAATGTGGTCCTCTAAGTATTTCTAAGGCACTAAACACTTCATCACTTCGTTTAAGTATGACTTAATAAATATTGTCCGTACTCTATGCAAAATACGGTTGATTCCATAGATGAAGACAGAAAATAAAACTAGCATGTATTTCTTTTGTACAGAGACCAGAGTTGCTATGACATAATTCTATTATACAATGCAATGAAGAAGAAAGTGTTGTCTGACTCTGATGAGGTAAGTGGTTGTGTCTTGAATGTTGGCATTGCTGGATGGGACAAATGAGACTGAAGCATCTTTCTCACTGGATGCAAAAGTACTTTGTTCAGTCACTGTTATAGAGTAGGGTATAGATAGATATAGGTATAGGGTTAGGGTATATGTTAGAGTAGGGTATACTGCCAATTAGATGTTTCTTGTTAGCTGGGAAATTGGTAAAAATCCAGCTTCCTCTTTTCCTGTAGTGCAGAGAGCTTTTTCTTAGACTACTGAGAGATTCTTGAAACTGATGGTCACACGAAATGCTTTCTAGAGGGACATGGATGGAATTGTTAAGACTCAAATTATGAGATGAAATATGACAGAATTTACCTACTCATCTATGCTTATATTTTTTTAACATTTTTATGCAACTCATTATCTTGCTCAAAGGAAGAAGAGAAAGATACAAATGTGCCAGGAACTTCCACTAGAAAAAGAAAGGTAAAATCATATTTTGTTGCTTATAGTGCATCAAATAATATGAAATGTTTTTGTAAACAAATTGGATTTAAAATTGTATGTCTATAATTATGTAATCTCATCTTTTGGAAAGTGTTGAATTTATTGTGACTGAAGAGTTACTCTCCTGAGTTGTCCAGTATAAAAAAATTTCTGCATGGGCTGTTTGGGTTGGACTCTGATCTCTGGAGGTCCCTTCCAACTGCTACAGTTCTGTGATTCTGTTGCATGTTACTAAATAATTAATTAGAATTTGTGTCCTGCAGGGGTACCCTTTACATTTGACTTTGTAAAAAGAGAGATGGTTTATTGAATAAATAGCAGACAATATTGTCATTTCAGGATCATCAGCCGAAGAGGCGGCTACGTAATAGGGCCCAGTCATACGACATTCAGTCGTGGAAGAAACAGTGCCAGGAGCTGCTGAATCTCATTTTTCAGTGTGAGGACTCTGAACCATTTCGGCAGCCGGTGGATCTCCTTGAATATCCAGTGAGTGTTTGAGAACAGCAAGATTGATCATAATACCGTTGTTAGGTTTCTTTCAACTGTGACCATTCTTTCACCTCATTTAATTGAAACTTGAGGCAATGTTATTGACAGAGCTTTTCTATCCATGCTTGATTGTCGCTTCATAATAATGTTTATTTCAAAATAAATTGTACATCTCTGCTCTCTTAAAAGACATGACTGTGTTATTAAGTACACAGCTTTTGAGATTAAGATGCCTGTGTCCTTTCCTGGGTGAAAAATGGTCACATATGAAGTGAATATGTTTGGCTGCTTGTTGCAACACATATTACTGAGGCACATTTGTTTGTTTTCATTTCAGAAGCATACAAACTAAGAGTAATTTTCATATCACAGTCATCAAGACTGTTGTGGAAAAAGTACACTTTGAAGCACTGTAGTGAAATATTAACTGTAATAACAATAACAGCTTTCTGCCAGGATGATTCCATTGGAATGAAAATAGCTTTGAGCAGCCAGTTGTAAAAACTGAATGTTTTAACACAAAAGCCCTGTTGCCTTGGATCTCTTTCTTCCTTCTCTAAAGAATCTCTGGGATAAATCATTTCTCAATTAGAAAAAAAGAGAGGATTCTCTTCAGAAGTCAGTGGTTAGGTTGGTCTTGATGCTCTGGGGACATTAATTCACTGTAGTTATAATTTTTTATTATAATATTATATAATGTTATAATTGAAGAAACTTTAACTTTGTGCCATGGCTAACTACAAGTAGCCAGCTGTTGTGATTCAGATTCTTGCATGAGCTGATAAGGAGCACCTTACTAGGTTTGAGCATGAAATGCTCTCTTCCCTACCTTTTTACAGAGTTACTTGCACCGCTTGTGCACGTTCTGATGGTTCAATTCAACTTCTTGTGGGTATTTGAACTTCTTATCATATGACTGTTCTCTTGTTTCTTCTGTAGCCTAGTAAAAATTCTATGATTGGTTTGAACAGGGTCTGTGCAATTTTCATTATTCCAGTATTAACCTTCTTAAACTGTCAGATCTCCATCTGGGGGACTGCTCAGGTTTCAGCAGAAATGCACTGACTGTCATCAGATTAAAATACTCAAACTGCGTGTTTTAATGCTAGCATGTGAAAACAATATGAGACTTTAGTAGATGTGTCAAATTCATTCAGATCAAAATGATATATTGAGGCTTGAAAAAAAAATTAATATATATAATATATATATATAAAATATAATACTTTGCTGTTTTTTAACAGGATTACAGAGATATTATTGACACACCTATGGATTTTGCTACTGTTAGAGAAACACTGGAAGCTGGTAACTATGAGTCACCAATGGAGTTGTGTAAAGATGTGAGACTAATTTTCAGCAATTCAAAGGCCTACACACCAAGTAAAAGATCAAGGGTAAGATTTTATTTATTTATTTATTTATTTAAGAATATTTATTGTTTTAGAAAAATCTAACAGGGCAGAAAATCAGAAATTACATTTTTTTAAACAGTAATCAATTCAATTATTTCTGATTTTCAAACATGAATATTTCTGAGAAGGTAGTGCAACCTTGTATTTTGAAAGAAAGTTTGCTGTTTAAGTGTCTGTACTTCTGATATTCTGCAAGTTTGTTTCAAAATATTTCCAAGTGGATCTGGAAGGAGATCTGTGCTGAAGGAAAGATGGTAGAAATGGTGTACACACAGATGGTGACTGTATGTACAGTAGTAGAGTGTAACTGATATTTTGGAGAAGAAACAGGGTTTTCTTTGTGCATGCAGATCTGAACATATATGTACCCCCAACTTCCTCCACTTATGAAGTTGTCCAAAACTGAAAATATCACAACAAGAGAATTCTAGTGTTCACTAGGATGTGATGAGATAGTGAAGAGGCACTTAAACAGTTCTGTTTCCCAAAAATCTTGCACAAAATTGAGCCTACAAAGCTGCTGTTACTAAGCTGGTACTGAAATACCTTTCTACTGGTAGAGTTCTTAACATTTTCTCTCAAATTCGCTCATAGGTGCATTATCTGTTGGAGGTGAAAAGTACAAATATGGCTTTTGTTGAAGGCTACCTAAGCATGTCCAAGCATACTGTGTAGCTTTTCTTCTGGTAATATGTTTTGATGTCTTCGCTGGCTTTCACGACTGACTTTTAAGCAGCATATTAATCATTAGGACTTTGTCATCATAAAGTGCATGAACAAATGTCTTAATGGGGGTTCTTAGCAAGACTTTGTCAGTGATTGTTCTCTTTTCAGTCAGTAGCAGTCCCACTCACAGTTTGAGCTGACTGAAAAAATCAATCCCTTCTCCTGTCGTTGTATCAAAGAGCAAAGCTTTTGGGGTAGATCTAGATTCTGTCATGATTTTACTTTATCTGCTAAAACCAAGATAGAAGAATTCTGGCCGTTGTTTAAACTCCAGTGTGGTTTCATTGTTTCTTCTGACATTGTTATATTCTTTTCCATGTTCTTCCAAACAGACTGGGTCAGTGAATTAAGCTTTTTTACTTTACTTAGAAGCAAAAGTAGAGTGTTTTGTGGTTAGGCATTTTTTTTATTCTGGAATCTATGTGCTTCTGTGTATAGCGATGGCACTGTTTTTATTCTCACTCTAACAATTCAGTGATATTTTTAGTATCTTACTCTGCATCACTGATGCTTTTCTTGAAGAGTAAATGTAAAATCCATTGGATTTTTTTTCTTGGCACATCAGACATACATTTGTATCTAATTTTTACATATTTTCACGTATTTTACACATTTTCTTTGGATGTCCTCACCAGAAATGCTCTCAGTATCTGTCACTTCCACCATTTAGTCTGGCACTCAAATAATTCGGTATGTCATGAGGTAGGCAACTATTGCAATACTGTTGTTATGTTTCATATTTCGAGACTTTTCTGTGTCCATTCTTAAAGCATCTAGTCAGTTCATTTATGAATTTCTGTTTTCAGAATTAATAGCAACTGTGTGCCATCAGTTAGTTATGATCTAAAGTGAAGTTTGATTGGATTGTGTCTCTGTAAGCCATCCAGGAACGGGAGGGAGGGTGGGGGGGACGGATGAAAGAAAAAAAGAAAGAAAACTGTGTGCTGTGTGCTTACATAGTTCTAATTCATTTATCATAGTTACTGCAACCAACTCAGCAGTAGTACTAATTAGTAGTACTAAGAGGAATAAAGTGGTGCTCAAATTTAGGATGTATGGATGCAACATAATGCAGAAGAAAATTAGTTTTCTTGATCCTGTGTATGACCAAGTAAATTCCATGAGGGGTCTTTCTCAATTGTTTCTTCAGAATATCACAGAATCACCAAGGTTGGAAAAGGCCTTCAAGATCATCCAGTCCAACCATCCACCTATCACCAATAGTTCTCATTAAACCATGTCCCTCAACACAAAATCCAAACATTCCTTGCACACCTCCAGGGTCAGTGACTCCACCACCTCCCTGGGCAGCCCATTCCAGTGCCTGACCAGTCTTTCAGAAAAGTAGTATTTCCTAATGTCCAGCCTAAATCTGCCCTGGTGCAGCTTGAAGCCATTCCCTCTACTTCTATCACCAGTTACACGAGAGAAGAGGCCGACCCCCAGCTCACTACAACCTCCCTTCAGGAAGTTATAGAGAGCAATGAGGTCTCCCCTGAGCCTCCTCTTCTCCAGGCTGAACATTCCCAGCTCCTTCAGCCACTCCTCACAAGCCCTGTGCTCCAGACCCCTCACCAGTTTTGTTGCCCTCCTTTGAACCCACTCCAGGGCCTCAATGTCTTTCTTGCGTTGAGGGGCCCAAAACTGGACACAGTACTCGAGGTGCGGCTTCACCAGAGCTGAGTACAGGGGACAATCACTGCCTGTTCCTGCTGGAACACCGTTCCTGATGCAAGCCAGGATGCCATTGGCCTTCTTGGCCACCTGGGCACACTGCTGGCTCGTGTTCAGCTGAGAACAATATAGAAAGGAACACATTCTAGAAATGCAGTTGGAAAGTGACAGCTGGAAATGTGGCTTTTCCAGATCTTCCTTTTGCTTGTGTGTGATCTTCAGTCATAATTTACTTTTCAAACTGTGAGAACAGTTAGTGCAAACTGGATGAGTGTGTGTTGCAAAAAACTGTATATTTCTTTAAAACAGTTCCATATTGGTCTGTACCCTTTTCTAGCTATTGCACTGCGATAGATAAATAAACGGATGCTTTGGAAGAGTAGAAAACTTGCTCATTTACTGCCTTTTTTCTTTTTTAGATCTACAGCATGAGTTTGCGCCTTTCTGCTTTCTTTGAAGAACATATAAGTTCTATTTTATCAGATTATAAATCTGCCCTGCGCTTTCATAAAAGAAATACAATAAAGAGACGAAGGAAAAAAAGAAGCAGAAGCAGCTCAGTTTCCAGTAGCGTTGCATCAAGGTATGTTCATTTCTTTACAGTATTTGTGAAAAGCAGTGCATGTTTGATGTACCTGAAGAGTGGAATTTAGTGCGGTGGTTTCTTAATACTTCCTTTAGTTTTGCCTGTGTTGCAGAATGACAGCTTTGAAATGCAAGTTGCTATGGTGTGGGAGGTTTTAAACCTTTAACTAGAGCTATCCTAGTATAAGTGCTGAACATGTACAGTAAATCAGTATTTTGAGGGTAGTGATAGCTTCGCATTTTGTCTTACTTGCATGTATTGTGATCCTTTATTAAACATTTACTTTTTAGAGGCTTACAAATACAGAAATTTCTTCATAAAATGTCATATTTGTAACATACTTGATACAGAGATGATTGATTGTATTTCTCCTGTGGTCTCAGACACTAGTATTTATTTTTGTGTATTCCTGCACAATGTAAGAGTGGTCATCCAGGTTTCAGATTCTTACTTCTTTTGCAGTCCTGAAAGGAAACGGAGATTAATAAAACCTCAGCTGAAGGGAGAACCTTCTGCCTCCTCTTCATCTTCTATACCTGTGCGATCAACAACACTGAGACATGCTCCGCCTCAGATGAATGGAAAAGCAGCTGAAACCTCTTCTCTTGTAAGGACTAGAAGCAATAGGGGGATAACAGATGTGGCTTCTACAGAGCAACCATCTACATCTTCGGGAGGAAAGCCTTTAACAATAAAGCCTTTAATTACAAAACCTAATACTACTGCAGGGTCAGGAAAGTCAGGTGAGTTGCTGGAGTTACTTTTCCTGCTAGCTTTTTTTTTATGTGGAGAATATTTCTAAACATAAATGCTGCTTTTTGGAAAATCAGATGTGTTTGTCTCAGTTAAGACTGGTGTTGTTTTCAAGCCTTGAGGTTCATCAGTGAAAAATTGAACAGGTTAAGGTATGTTATTTAATCCAGAAAACATTTTTCACTCCTAGATCACAATTTGAATTGCATTCTTGTAGTAGGATATGTGACTTCCTTTTTAGCCGGATTAGATTGAACATGGTATCAAGTACTCTTCATAAATATGTTTCTTTTCTTTTTATCCTTTTCTTTTTATCCTTCTAGTACTGGAGAATTCAACTAAACATTCCAAGAACCAGAATATTTTACCAGTCTCTAGCCAATCTGATAACAGTCATAACACTAGGAATAACTCCACAAAAGAAAATCCTGAGAAAGAGAAGCCAATCAAACGCAAAGTAAAATCCTCTGCTGTTAATCAACAAGGTACAAAGTTTCTTTGGAACGCTTCCTGTCCCCACATACACCTTCTTGCTTGCTCATTTTGTGGCTATAGTTGCACTTCAAACTTTATAAGTAGAATAATTAATATATGTTATGATTTTGCATAATAAGGAAGTCTAATGGAATAATTTGATCACAGTTTTCTTCTTGACAATTAACATAATTTTGATTGCTCACAGCACCAATGGTTTCCATGGTTGTCTAGCCAATTTTGATATGTTAAATTATCTTTACCTGCTTTTAAGTTATTTCAAGAGGGATGCTGTTGGTCTCCATTGCAATAAGCATAAATGTGATAGCATCCCTGCTGCTTTTTTTTTCTTGGGGCACAGCAAGACAGGGCTATGCAGCCTTTGCTCTTTCTGTTGAGCGTATGGGTTGATTGGACTTAGTTTCATGTAATCTTCTGGCTGAAGTTGCTTGGTCTTTTTGTGCCTGGATATGTTCAAGCCCAAAGTTTCTGTGGAGACTGAAATTAATCTCCCTAACATAAAAGCTGTCCTGCTTATGAAGAAGCTTTGAAATGTTAAGCTGTTACCAAAGCAGATAGATCTGCTGAGCATTTTTTTCTGCATCTTCAGGAAAAATAGTGGTCTGCAAATTGGACCTCACCTACTTTGATTACTGCCCGTCATCCTCTTCTCTCTGAGGATTGTTTGTTCTTTCCAAATGAGCAACCTGTGGTCTGATAACTTAAATAGCCTGCCCTGTTCCTTGCCATTCTTTCTCACAAGGGCCTCAGTTATTACCATATTGCATGGCAGAACATGTACCTGTTACGTGACCGGAGGATTGGTCACATAAAATCCAGGTGTCTGTGGCACAACCATTCATGAAAATGGAGCCCTGTGTTACAAGTGCTTTATGGAGTGTACTTGAACACTGCAGAACCTGTGCATGGTTGTTCAGTCAAAGGAGTGGGTGCATCATACTATGAATCTGCTCTTGGTCATGTTTTAAGCAAGGGCTCTGGTATCAGGACACCTCTGTAAGAGGTCCTGTGGCATGACCAGGTTCAGTGCCACTCAGCTAAGAAAGCCTCATAGTTCATACAGTTCTCCAAATGTCTCCTTCTGACATTTGTCTGATGAGATGTCTTTGCAAATTGCATGTTTTGTTGTTGTTTTTTTTGTCTCACACATTTCTAACCTTATCCTCACTTATTATTGAAATAAGCTTAGTCTAATGAAATCACTGCAAAAGATGATACCTTGGGCTGCAAGGAACTTGCATTTATCTAGAGATGACCTGCTGTGAGATATTCCATATCCTTGCAACAGTGCTTTATGAGCAACATTTTGCTGTTATAAATAACAAGTATAAATGTTTGGTCACTTCTTTTGCATCAGCCAAGAAAAAGACCACGCCTGTTCTTCTGTTCTTTTTGTTCTGTACTTTTTCTCCCCTTTTTTTTGTCTCAAGCTACCTTGAGCTAAGACCAGCTAGAAATTGGTCATTGTTGCCTACTGATACGAAACTCTTGAGTTATACTTGGGTTTGATAATTACTTTGAATCCATTCAAAAATGTTACTAAGAACTTTATTAAAGTAGTGAGAAAGTAAATGTAAATGCAAATCTGTTGCATCATCCATACTCTCATCTTTTGTTTCATTTTGTTCTTTACAGCAGATTGCAAGAATAATGCTTTGGCATCAGGAAGCATTCAGGTAAATGGACATGGAGGGCAGCCTTCAAAGCCTCCAGTTAAAAGAGGCCCTGGACGGAAACCGAAGATTGAGGCTAATAACAGTACTTGTGAAGTGGTGCACAAGAAAAGAGGCAGAAAACCAAAAAAGCTACAAATTGTTGAACAGCAAAAGGTTGCAGAGCAGAATACAGTCCAGACCACAAAGGATGTACCAGAAGAAGCCTCTGCTTCTACTGCATGCAATTCGCTTTCTGAAAATAATATGAAGGAAGACTTGGTACAAAAAAAAGGCCGTGGGGGTAGAAAGCCAAAAAGAAAGATAAAGACACATCCGTCAGGCTCGGACCTTTTAGTTCCTGCAAATGTTAAAATGCAAACAAGAAGCAGGAGGAAAAAGATAGATGAGCCTATGGAAGAAGGGTCTGAGGAGCTTAAAGATTCTGAACCTCACATGAGAACTAGAAACCAGGGTAGGAGGACAGCCTTTTACAATGAAGATGACTCTGAGGAAGAGCAAAGGCAGCTATTGTTTGAAGACACCTCCTTAACTTTTGGAACTTCTAGCAGAGGCAGAGTCCGAAAGTTGACTGAAAAAGCAAAAGCTAACTTAATTGGTTGGTAACTTTTACCAGGTGTTTTACTTCAGAATGCTATGAAGCAGGTACAGTTAAGGAACAGCAGAACAGACTTCTGCTTCCCTGCTGCTATTATGGGCTAGAAGAATATGTTCTGATTTGGGAGAAAGATCTAGCAAAAAAAACAAACTGAAAGAACGTTCTTTGAAAGAAATATATATTTTAAACTTTTGCTATTTATTGCCCTTCAAATAGGTTATGCATTTCAACAGTCATTTTGTTCATAGTTGAGAATAATTAAAACAGTTTCCAGCTGACATGCAGAGTTGAGAACTATTCCACTCGAGCGGTGTGTAGTACTCTACACAGTTAAAAAAGGTGACGGAACTTCTAATGCCACAAACTGAAAACAGAAATCTATTTTTGACCAAGCAAAGTACACTCTGATTGTAAAGTTAGGTTGCCTAGGAAGGCAGATCTTCACAAAAAGTGGCAGTAAATTCACTTGCATTTCTATTAAGTACGAATACAAAAATACCAAACTTTGCTAATCTGAAAATGCTTGATTTCAGTAGTGATGGAACATTCAACTGCAAAAGGAGCCTACCACAGGCTGTTGGTTTATCCAAGTTCTGCCAAACATAGCAAAAATGTAATCACAAATATATATATATATATATATATATCCACATTGGAAAAAGTTTGACTAATGTCTAATTTTTCAGACCTTGATTCTTGTATCAATCACTAAATCTCTGTTTATTGTGCCAAAGACTGAGAATCAGTGCAGTGGAAAGCCTTTTTTTTTCTTTTTGAGTGTCAGTACAGCATACAACTTGCAGTGAAAAAGCTGTGTATTGTTTTAAATAGTAAGTTGTTAACATTGTTCTGAACTGTATCCTTTTTGGTACTTTTGGTAGAAAATAATGCACTGGTGGGGTCCTTTGACAGAGATGTTTTAGACAAAATGTACAATTGGTTAAAGGATTCAAGGAAATTACAGGACAGGTATGGAATTACGATGTTTACTTTCAGATCCAGATTGATTGTTGTTTCTACAACTTGAGACGTGCTTAAGAG